>NC_071570.1:14316633-14506633 GCF_026979565.1 Vidua chalybeata | reverse complement strand
ATAACCTTAGGGAATCCATGTACTCAATGTTATTCTAAAAAAAGCTATTTTTTCCTTAAGGTTGACTCACATTCACATTTAGTCACTTGAAATTACCATTACAGTAACTTAAGTATATATTTGTTTTCCACAATTCAATGATGTTTCTCTGAAGGCTCCTCTTTTGATTCTCAACATGATAAAGCACATTGCTCTTCACACATTAATAGACTTATTCTCAACACTTGTGCAAAAGATAGGAACTTACTGTAATATGTTTGGAACTGCAAAAATTTTGTAAATACAGAGAAAACAAATAATGTTGGTTCAGAGTAAACCACATTCATTGCACTTTTGTCAGATTTAATCCTTTTCTTCTTCTTTCCTGAAATTGCCTGCCATCAGGATGTAATAAACAGAAGCCTTTTGGATTCTGAAAATTCTTATGAACAAACCTAACTTCCAGTGCAATGGTACTTCTTAAAATATTTGGCTATTTACATACTTGCAAAATGAAACTTAAAACACAAACTTTTTTTTTTTAATCACCTTTTCAAAAATCATTAATGGCACAAAGACCTCTCTGATTTGCCCTAAACTTTTGACCCATCTCCTCCTTCAAATCTGGCAACATAGGTCCAGAAAGGCTATTGATGATCCTAACAATAATTTTGCTCTTCCAGCCCTTCCCTACTTACTTGATCCTTCCGTTATGCTACCATAAAGGCTGATAGGCAAAATAATCAACTAGATGAAAGAATTAATTCAGACTATAAATAGTCTTTATTTTTGCTGGGATGATGATGCAGTGTCTGGTCTCTGGGAGAAATCTCTTTCTGGCTGGCTCACTTCCTCCCCTGGAACCATGCCACCAAGTGGCCACTCTCTGCCCAGTCACCGACCCACACGGGCAGCGGTGCAGCTGGGGGCTGATCCCGACAGCGCACAGTTGGCTAGTGGCGCCAAGGGTTGAGGTAAAGGAGCAAAAGGGGTCCTTTGTGTGAGTCTTTAAGTGGGGTTATTCTCCGAAGGTGGTCAGGAACAAAGAAACACCTTTGGTACCTGTGCAACAACTTGTAAAGGCAGGAGGTCTTAGAGAAGGATACAATACATCAACCAATCAAGGGAACTAGGGGGTGGAGTACAGGGCAGGAATACATAATCTTGCAACCAATGAGGAGTATGAGGGGAGAAGAACATTTTCCAACAACCAATGGGAACTCAGGGATTACATAAATGACAGAGAGGGTTCTGGAAGGAGAGGTCAGATTTACATTAACATCAGATTTACATTTACATTTACATTTACATTGACGGGGAGAGGGGCAGGGTTACAGTGACAGGCATGGAAAGGTCAGGAACAAGGGGTAGTTACTTGGACTAACACGCAGGGAAAGGGGGAGGAAACAATGGTGGACGAAACCAACTGCATGGGGGTAGGTAGGATCAAACCATTTAAAACATGTTGAATACAACACAACAGCAACTGAAAGAACATTAGAACAAAAATGCACCACCACAGGATGACTTGAAAAAAAATCTAAATTTTAAAATTCAGGTTTTACTCACGCTGTTTTCCTGACCTAGGCAGCCAATCTTAAAGCCTTCAAACATACTACACCTCAGAAGGTGGGTGAAAGAGAGACACAAGGGACAAATGAAATCAGGATTGCCTCAGTTTCAAAGAGGTAGAGAGAGCCTCCCAATCTGTGGTTGGGAGTTTCAGATCAAAACATGCAGGGAAGGACTGTTTGTTTCACACTCCCAGAACTGAGAGGAGAGAGAGGTGAAGTCTAATGGATCTGGAGATAAGACTCCCACTGGGAAGCCACTGGATTCATGCTCATTTTGAGGGATGTCAAGAACTGATGCAGCTTCTCACAGAGTTCCTCAATGGTTGCCCTATTTTCTCATATTTCTCTTTTCTAATTTTTCTATTTGCAGATAGTCATGGATACCATGGAAACCTTCACTGTAGTCAGGTGATCCCTGCGGCTTTTGTTCTTCATTCCAGTCTCAGGCTGCTGGGAAGCCCGGCTAGCACTGCCCTTTGTGAGACCGAAGTAGCCGCGTGCACGGAGGCTCTAGCGCTGAGCCTCCAGTGTGGGCTTGCTGCTTTTGCAGCCGTACACTGAGAGGAGACAAAGGGATGAGGAAGGCACACCTTGCCTACGTGGCTGGAGAAAGTTTATTTCCTGCGTGGCCGCTGTGGTGGCTGGGGCGGCTGTCCCCAAGCGTGCAGGTGGACAAAATGGCGATTGAACAAAGGAGGCACAGGGTTAAATAGGGGGCGGGCAGACAGGGGCGGAAGCCCCCCTTGCCCAATGGGGACAGGCAACAGGGGAGTGACGTGGACCACGGCAGCCTACGGGAACATAACAGGGGTGGGTACAGGGTTCTGGGACAAATGGGATTGCAGGGATGGGGTGACTGGCACGGAAGTTTCAGGAATGAACAGGGAGTGGCTACAGGACTGACATGGGAAAGCTCCAATGGCAGACAACCTGGAGCGAACCATTGTGAGGGGAAAATGAGGGTACATAGATACGACTAACTAACATTTATTAAAACCCCTAACTGACCAGCCCGGCATGCAACAGATCCCTTCTTTCAAAAAAGTGTGTTACAGCATTATGGAAGACCATCAGGTTGCTTCAGCATGATTTATTTTTTGATAAATCTATGCTGACTCTTACTTACGAACTTGTACTGCAGAATTGTCATAAAGAAAATATTACCCTTTATCATTACAAAGTGGCTGAATATAAAATGATGCTATGAAAGTAGTGAGATTAAGGACGATTGTTTCCTGAAGTTTTCATCTATCTGTATTTTGAACTCTCAGTATAAAGGATCAAAAGTACATAGAATTAAAAAAAAAAAAGTTTTCTTGTTTCTCAACATGTAGTAAGGATTTTTAACAAGATCCATATAATTTTTAATAAAATCTGTATTCATAGAGAGCAAAATGCAAAAAAGACCTCATGCCCGGTAAGCAATTAGTGTATAGACACAGTTTATTGGTATTCCATTGTCATGTACCTGGGAATTTTTTCAGACTTACCCTGAGAGTCATGAAAAATAGACAATTTCACTTAAATAGAGAAGAAGAAAAAATATTCTTCTTTGGTTTTAAAATCCTTGCAGGTTGCTGCATTCAGGAACAAAACCTTTAAAAATACATAAAACATTGCAAGAGGCTTGATAACCTTATGAGTATTTCTAAAAACACAGGTACACATTTATGGTTCTTACTGCTAAACACATGTCTGGAATGGAGATATGCATTACCAGCAGAGTTCAAACATCCAGCCATCTTGTAAAAATAATTGTTATACATATTTATTATGTACCTGGTCACTACAAACTTGAAAGACTGTAAGATCACAGCACTACTACACTTATAAGAGAGAACATATGCTTTGCAATTCAAAGATCTGCCAATTGGTATCAAAAGGCAGACTTCTACAGATTTGAGCATAGAGTTTGGATGTTTTTTCAAACAACATAGCAAACAACCTGCATTAGCACTTCTCGCCCCTCTTTCTGACCTACAGCTGGTTACAAAACTTCTCCTTAACAGCTCAGTTGTTGAGAAGCAATTTTTCCTTGTGAGTTTACCTAGAATGTCAGTGAAAGGCACAGTGACTTCTTACTAAATATATTTAGCTGTATAGTGTTGCTTGGTCCTTATTGTGTCAAACTAAGCACATATCTCTGAAATTATGCTATTCATTCATCTGGTCATCCCAGGCAGCCAGATAACTAACTATACAAAAGGACATAAATATCAAATGGCAGGAAAAAGTTCAATGCAAAATTAGGATGTCACATCATCCTTAATAATATCAAGAAAATTTTTAAGTGAAAAATTGCTATTAATAAAATAGTGAACACTACTACATTAAAGATGGATAGCTTATAATATGCTGGACCACTGGAGCTCCAAATCTTTCAGATTTTTAATCCTGACCAAGGGAAAAAAAAAAAAAAAGTAGTATTAGTGAGGATGAGGATTTTTCATGTCTCATTTAACTTGTAATTTGACAAGTAGTTCAGTTATGAGAAGCTTTAAACATATTGCTCCTCCAAGGCTTAAATACAAAATCTTTAAGTATATGGAAAATTGAGCCAATATAACTAAATACTTGGAAACCCCCACTTAAAATTTATTAATATTCCTGATTTTTGGAAAGCCTTTTACTTTCAGAAGTCTGCACTTACAGCATTCAACATTTGATATTTGGTGCAAATTCAACATTCAACATTCAATATTTGGTGCAAAAAAAAAAAAATCAGTCCTGGTATTTTGCTATTTTTATAGAGACATCTGAGGAGAACTAATTTATACCAATTTCCTTTAACTTGTGTTTGGGAACTGTGATATGAAGACAAATTTTTTAGCAAGAAAATACAATAAGTGTTTTAGCAATAAGTGTTCCATCTTAAGAAATAAGAAAAACTTAAGGAGGAAGTCACAAGAGAACACAGGAAGAACCAGGTACAAGACAAGTGTCTGGTTGTGTCAGCAGTAAAGGACTTATGCTGCCAGCATGACAGAGAAAGAGAAGTTTACATGACAGAAAAAAGCAGAAAACCTACTTTAGAAGGATGGACAACATGACTCCGAAAGAACACAGAAGTCTGTAAGAGAATGGATATTTTTTATACTTTGTGTGTAACATGCATTTTTATTATCTAAATTCCAACTCAGATTGTAAAATATGTATCTCTGCTTTTATTATACATTAACAGGTAACTTGTAAAGCATGGCTTTCAAAATGAAATTGTAGACCTACATTAGCAAAAGATATTGCAGAATACAGTATGCACAAGGAACTGGATATCTACTACACTTCTATCACCTCAGAGGACAATGCCAAGACAAGCAGGCTGGTGTGGATGGAGGCAATAGCTATGTTCTGCATGACTGCAGAAGGATTACGAAGAAAGTAATCAAAAATTTAATACAAAAGAGCTAATCTTGCAATTGTGCTTAAATAAATTTTATTTACTCTCTCAAAGCACAGTTACTGTAAATACTGAGCTTTTAAACATGTTTACATCCTGACTAAAGCAAGTTAAAAGGTCATCTGTGTTTATGGAAGTATGGTTACATTCACAGGGAGTACTTGTGTCGTAAGACTTACCTAATTAGACACAGGACAAACTACCATTATGGTCATTTGCTGGAAACAGCAAGAAAAATTAAAATTCTGTGAATAAGTAGCTCTAATGTGTCCTGAAATAATTACCAGGAGATTAGGATGTGAGGTTCTGAGTTTTTTCTTAGACAACACAAGTTCCTTTCTCAGATTGGGCCTTTTCTTATTTTCTACCCTGTTCATCACAAAAGAACTTTCAACTTTCAAAATCTCAGATTGTTCTGATTTTATGGTTGATTGTGGTTTGCCTTTAGGTGGTTTTTTGTTTTGTTTGTTTTTGGTTTTGGGTTTTTGTTTTTCGTTTTTCCCTAGATGGAGAGTTATACACAGTTCTGTTCTGAACCAAAAGAGGAACGGAACCTGCCTGACATCACCTCTTTTTAAATCTGGATAGTAATGACACTTTAAAAGGATAATGGAAAATTTCTTGTAGTTATTTTCTTGGAAAGACTATATCAAATAGTAATTTGTCTCTCATATTATAGAAATGAATTTTTTCTATGATGAAACAATACACATGTCCTAAGTCCTCATATGTTATGTCAGCTAAATGGCAAAACAGGAAAATGTGTCTGCCTCATAATTTCAAAATACAGGTGCATTAGGGATCTTTCCTTGTACTATTTTCTACAGAAAAAAAAAAAATCTAGGAACTACTTTAGAGTTTGATCTATGCTCTCCTTTATTCTTCTTTCTCAGTTTCTTTATGCTTTTAGCAGGAAAAGTGCTCAAAATTGTTTTTGGAAAGATTTTCTCAATTATAGTTTCCCTTCACTTTCACAGTCATTTTACCAAAGCCTAGGAACCCGATGAAATTCTCATTAGAGCCAGCTGGAAGATTTCAACTGACTTCACTAAGCACTAGAAGGGGCTTCCTGTTTTCCAGATGAAAGTAAGCACCCTTTGCCAAGATGTGTAACAGCTATTCCTTTTGGCCACAATACATACTGCCTCAACCCCACTGGATCCTCCAAACCTGTAGAGTTCCTACCAGTATGCCTTGATGGCCAAAGTGTGTAGCTAATTCAAAACTTCACATAGCTGTTTTCACACTGGCTTTGAAAGAAACATATTTCACAGTGAAAATAATCTGTTTCCTTTCTACCTTGATTCCCCCTACCTCACCTTTCTCAAAGAAAAAAAAAAAGTACTGTTTTCCTAAATATACTCATTAAAGGGACAGACACTACAAGATGTTTCTTTTTATAAAAAACGAAATTAAAAAGAAACTACTGAAGGACAAAAAAGCCAATTTTTTTCAGAGCTTATTAAGCACTAACAAATGTTTTCACTTTTCTTACATGGCAGGCCTATTGCTGCAGGAGTCCACTCATTAAAACTATTTTACTCCTCCTATTTTTATGTTTCCAGATCAGAAAGTTTGTTATTGTACACTATGTGCTTGAGAGGTATTCCATATGAAAGTAACATCACAGCAAGACCTTGGCGAACAGAATCAAATTACTCACAAATCTGGCTTGTATTCTGTGGTTTCTTGAATGGTAAGATATGGGGCATACTGCTGTATAGTGCATACCATTTTTAGTTTTGGTATTCTTCTCCAAAAAGAAGATAAATATTCTACACTTTCCAAGATTTTGCTGCTAGGCCAGAGATTGAAGGTCATCTCCTCTTTCAAAATGTGAGGATTGCAGCTGTAGGTTGTAACCAGTGAAAGATTATGATGTAAAGCAAAAAACACTTAATATATACAAAAGAAATTACTAAAGTGTTTAAAAAACACATGGCCTTTACAATTTTGTATGACACATCAACTCTTGATGAGACATGGACAAAATTATGTCATATTAGTTAATAATGCCCTAGCTTTTTTCCTAAATTCTGATGCTGTCTAGTATTATATCCCACATTGTCCACTGGGTTATAATACATACTTACATTACACTTGCAAGGCTAAGAGATTTAATAGTACTAATATCTCATTATTTTCCCTTTAAATACCTGTGAGTCAAGTAATTTGCTGGAATAACTCCAGTGAGCTAGCAGACTTATGCCACCAAAGCATTTGGCCTAATTACTCTGTTACTCCTGCCATAGCTGACAGAACAAAGTAATCTGAGGTTTGATTACATCTGAAAGTAGATGTGGGAATACTTTTGAGTTAAGATTTGTAAATATTCTGAAGACAAAAGGTATGGAATAATGTCACAGCTGAAGTAAAAGAAGCTGTTTGCCTAGTAAGATGAATCTCCAGTGCTTTCTGATTGCTACAATCAGGAAAAGTTTCAATTTCAAATTACACTTCTATTCAGTAGATGGGAACACTGTGGAAAATATAACTATATAGTAGAGACCATGACTGGACTCTTGATGGTCCAGAATCCAAACATCTGAAAGCAAAGCAAAAAACCATCTTGTTAAACAACTTGATGCATCAGGGTAATACGAACACCAAAAACGTGAATGGAAGTTCTCTGTTGAAAAGAAAAAAAAAAAAAAAAAAAAAGAAGGAAGAGAAATTAGTTTAACTTAACTATTTGTTCCCAAATTTTCATTAATAGTTCTATCTAGAACTCTGATTGGCTTAATGTTCTCTTCTAGATGTTTTAGAAAGTAAAACAATGCAGGCATATAGATCTGAAAATTAACAAACAGTCCTGTCTCAAGAAGGTCAAGGTTTGTTTGCCACTTAGAAAATATCTGTAGAAAGAATGCAGTCAGAAAACAAAGCATTATTCCCATACTAAACCCCATTATACTAGCGGCTAGGAAGAAGCTTAACCAGGGCAAAGTATAGGTGTATGGGATAGAAGTTTGTGGCTGCGTTCTTCTCCCCAGTCCCGGGCGGCTCTGGAGCCCAGCTAGTGGCACTGCCCCTTGGCCTGACCGGGGTTGCCGCATGTTTGCGGAGCTCTGGGGTTCAGCCTCTGCGTGGGCTGTCTGTAACCGACACTGAGAGGAGGTAAATAGGTGAAGGAGGCACACCTTGCCCTGCGTGGCTGGAGAAAGTTTATTCCCACGTGGTGGCCGTGGTGGAGGGTGGCATCCATCCCCCCGCGCCAGCGTGGACAAGAGGGCGGTGAGACAAAGGGAGCATGGGGTTATATAGGGGGCGGGCAGACAGGGGTGGGAGCCCCCCTTGCCCAATGGGGACAGGCAACAGGGGAGTGACGTGGACCACGGCAGCCTACGGGAATGTAACAGAGGTGGGTACAGTGTTCTGGGACAAATGGGATTGCAGGGATGGGGTGACTGGCACAGAAGTTTCAGGAATGAACAGGGAGTGGCTACAGGACTGACATGGGAAAGCTCCAATGGCAGACAACCTGGAGCAGACCATTGTGAGAGGAAAATGGGGGTACATAGAACCGACTAACTAACATTTATCAGAACCCCTAACTGACCCAACCCAGGATGCAACAGAAGTTTAGAGATTAAGAAGGAAATATAGTCTATTAAACAACAACCAAAAAAAGCCATTTTATGCTCTTTCTGATACAAGTAATGTTAATAGCCAAAATTTAAATGTATATACATTTCCCACAATATAGCAAAATAGCTACATGATGTCACCTACATTGTCAATTCTTAAAAAAATCTTTTGAAGTTCATTGAGAGGATATTATAAATACATAGGTTTAAGTTTGGCTACTACAATGAAATAAACTTAACCTTGAAGCCCAGTTTAGAATGATTCCATTTTTTCAAAATTGATTTTAACCCATGTCAAAATCAAATTTAATTGATTATTGTGTTTGTGTGTTAATATATTTTACAGAATCTGCTTTTTTTGGCATTATTATGTCTCTATTTGATTTCCACTGTATGCCCTGAAATAGATCATGAATTACCCTTTCCAGAGAGACTCTGGCAAAGATGAAACCACAAAAAACTTGAAATCCCTTTTTAAAAATACTCTTGTGCCTCTGAGAAACTGTCATTTTGTGCTACTGTTTCTTTTGATTTCTGGAAGGAAAAGGAAGATGACTCAAGTAGTACAGATGGTCCAGTTTTGTGTGTTTCTGGCTGTCAAAAATTTCCTTGGTCAGAGTCTGGGTTTTACAAGTGATTGGAAACTAGCATTTATTTTACTTTTTTTTCTTAGATAAATTTGCAATATTCTGCACAGACACATTCGTATTGATAAATGTCTTAGTAAGGTAATTTTTTTTTATTCCAGTGTATATTATGAGCAAGTAAAAATTATTAAATTATTTTTTGGTAAGAGAATTAATTTTTGTGAGATTAATAAGCTGATGAGGCTCACAAATATGTCAAGCAAGCCAGAGCTGTTGCTGTCCAAGGTATCAATGGTGGGGAGTGACCCATCTTGTAGGAATCAGAAATCTGCCAATAGTCATTATCCCTAACAAAAACAGTTTTTGTACAGGAATATGAAACAAACCCATTCATTCTTCTCTTATAAAACACCTCTTCAGACATCCTGGCCATTTAAAAAAATACTTTTATTTCAAGGTGAGGAAAAATAATTCTGATTATGAATTTACAGGTTTAGATCAATTGATTTTTTTCCCCCTAGGCATGGTAAATAACAGGAACAACCTGTTACATAGCTTAATTTTCTTGTGGGTCAATTTAGAACAAACACTGAAGAAAATATGATACTTGGACTTTAGAGTCAGAAACTCCAGCTTTCAAATATTGGGATTTTAAATTTGGGTCTCAAAAATTACTGAAAGAGAAATCTGCTCTCTCTGATTAGATCAAGAAAATTACCTCTGTCTTCTTTACATTTTCCTTTAATGGTACATTCCCAGTGAAATTTCTCTCTTGTCAAAAACTGAATAGAGTCTGTTAAATGGCGGATAGTGTTTTCTCTACTATAGTACAGTAGAGTCTAGTAGAGTTATAATTCTATCATGTCTCTGTCTGCTTATGATAACCAGGGAAGATATTAATATTTAAACTTCTTTACTACATGAACATTTTTCATGCATTTATTCATTTAGAAGCTCAGAAAAACAGTGTATAAGGAGTAGGAAGAGAAGGGAAAAAAATCAAGAGAAAATCAAGGCACTTAAGATGTCGTGTTTTAAAACATGACAATAAATACACATCACGTTTTGCATTGAAGATCTTTATGTGAATAAGTTGGTATTTCTACAGCACTGGAATAAACCTCAGATCTGCATTGTCCTTTGGTCCACTAAGAAATTGAAGACTGCTTTTACATTAAGAGACAATACTAAAAAAGAGAAACTGCAGTCTAAAACATCAAGGGCCTGCCTCAGGAAAGGTCTCTACATTGGCAAAGATTAATCCTTTCTGCAGAAAAAGATCATAGCTATTCTGAGATAAGTGAGAGGTAAGTAGATCCCTATGTGAAAAAGAAAGAGACTAAAAAATAACTAAAAAAGAAAATAACTATGTAGATAAACAAGTCTGAAAGAGTTTAAAGGAGGGAAGGAACTACCCAGTCTACCGAGATTCACACCTTGGAATATCTAAGAAAATTCTTCTTCTTAAGAATGAATGAGATTTGTTTGTCATTTGTTTGTATTTCCTTCTGTAATTTCCTTTCCAAGTTTGTAATCAAGTTTTTTACACTTTTCTTCATTAGAATAAAACTTGCTTTCACTTCATGAACTGTGGTCAGGAAGGTGACTGAAAACAAAAATACCTCTTATTAAGCCTGCAATCCAACAGAATTTTGGGAGTTTTAGTGATTGTAGTAAGTTTTCCACCAGACTGCAAGAGTAAATTTGGCTGGCATTTGTGTCTATGTGAGGGCAGAGATCTCGCTTATGGTAACCAGTGCTATATCACCAAAAAACCAGGATGTAGTTGCAGATCTCATCTCAACACAGACTTGTATTTCTTTACATTTCTTCCAAAAAGTAATATTCAGAGATAGTTTAACTTGATATTTCAGATCTAGAAACATGTGGCATATGATTAAATATGTAACATGTATATTTGGTAAATAAGAATTCTGGAAGAGTGAGGATTAGATTTTCATCACTTAAATGCAAGCATGTTCCTGAGATGATTAAATTCTAAGAATATTGTCCCTAGACAGATTATCTACTAAAATGGCAATTATGAAACTGACAATTCACTTTATAAAAGACCAAACTGATGGCATCATCAGCATTCTTTTATACAATTACGTTCTCAAGGGTAGTTTCCAGCAGAAAGAAAGATACTCAAAGACCAATGAATTACCCAGTGATCTTGGGGTTCACAGTTATTAGAGTTATGTTCCAAGATAAAGGATAAAAGGAAGTAGACCCACCTCATAAGTAACACAGACTGTTGAACAAAATGTTCATAAACTTCAGCTGGAATTAGGTATACTGCAGATATCATTCTATCTCACAAAGACTTGTTGTCATGAAAATTTTAAGATTAATTTTAAAGTGTGAAGAAGTAAGATCTGAGATAAAAACATTAATGTCTGATACTCATCTACCAATGAAAATTAGGCTCACTTATCTAAATGGTCATCCAAACTCAAAATGAGCTACTGCTATACATGAATGATTTTTCTTCTGGTAGCTTGAATTACCACTTCCTCAAAATTAATATATTCTGCCAAATGAGTATTTATTTTGTACTTTGAAACATGGAATGCCTGTATTTCGTCTACATGCATTACAATTGTTTGAAAAGTATGGGTTTTTTTTTTTTTTTTGGCTGAAGCCTGAGATTTTGATAAATAATGAAATCTTTGAATTCTACAATAAAAATAGCAACTTTTTTCAGAAAGCTGATTTACTTCTTAAATATCATAAGGCCCTTAGACTTTCATGGGTAGATATAATATTCCTCTACAACAAAAGTTGAGCATTTTCATTGATTCAAACTTGGCAACTGTTACACAACAATAATGTAATGAATTATTTCTTAACAGCAGTTTTCTGTTACAGACTGAAACTGAATTGTTCCACTGATTTCACTGAGGAGAACAGTCCATTTGTAGGATGCAGGTCTACTAGAAAAGTAGGTTCCAGTAGAAATTTCTTGCAAGGTTGAACTGTTTACAGCTGAAGAGTTGTATTTCCTGAGGTTTGTTTTCACTGCAATGTAAAGAGTAGATATCAATTATATCAAAATTATAATAATATTCCTCTTAAGATATAGCTGGAAAACAGTGTGAATTGAGTCCATTACTCAGTTTTGGTATGGTTCTCAGCTTCGGAGCTAATGAGGAGGAATAGATACCACATAAAAGCTCACTCATGAGCTCATTATCATGGGATGATGTTAACTGTGACATACACAAAATTTTTATGTGAATTAAATTAAAGCACCATAATAAATCAAGGAAAATATGTATAAATTTGCCAGAAAAATCTCATTGTTATTAAATTCTCTGTATTGGTCCTGAAGGCTACTGAAAAATCGTTTATTTGTAAAATGATATCATGCTACTGCAGTAGTGGAGGAAATATTTCTTTTAGCTCTTCCCAAAATGCATCAGCATTTTGGGTTCTATTGTAAGTAATAATTAATTTCTGACTTCACCTTAAAATCCTGATTGCCAGTGTTCTGAATAGTTAATTTAAAAAAACAAAGCAAACACCCCAAAATTCCAAAACAAACAGTTGAAGATACAGTCTTGCACCTTGACTGAATATTTTTTTTTTCTCATAAAATTATGTCTTTTGACACATTATTTTACAGTCCCATTGCTCAGATTTGGGATGTAATTGCCTTTATCCATTGATTTCTATTTTTGTTTATTTTTAAGTTAACTTGAGATTTTCAGCTGTGGGGTTGTTTTCCTGAAGCTGTTGCTAAATAATCTATAATAGCTTAAGGACGAATAAGCAGAATAATTTAGGGAGCTTCAAGTTGCATATTTTTCTTACAGATTTATGTAATCTGCTTCTTTGTAAGTATGCACACCCTCTGTTTTAGCCACTAAAAATTTGAATTTACTGTAAGAGCTAATTGGATATACATCTACAGTGCAAGTAGTGTACAGTACTTTATCCCTATATCATGCAGACATGCAATGCCAGTCTGAGGCTGAGTGACTGACTCATGTCATATATGTCCATGATATCTGGAGCTGATGATCTCCTAGGAATGCACCTCTTGCCTGCACAGAGTAAAACTGAATTTAAGTTGGGAAAATTTATGTTGCCTGTGTCACTGTGCTATTGGAAATCAGAAAAAAAAAGGCCCTTCATATATTAAAAGCCACCTTCAGCTATGTAAGTAAGCAGAGTAAAGGGGCCTAAATCCTCTGGAAACTTCTGGTATAGAAGTATTTTTTTAGTATTGAATTAACAACATGGGCTGTGAGTCACCTAATAACTGAGCAAGAGCTCAGTTACCAAAATTCAGAGAATTGATATTGATTTTTGTTTCACAGAGGGTGGAACCAAAACTTGTTTATTCTTTAAGGAATTTATAGATAATTTTTGCTTTTAACAATTATGGATCACCATGCAGTGCAAATCTGATCCATGTTCACAGATTTACAGATTTATAGATTCAGAGAATATTCTGTTGGAAGGGATTAGTCAGGTTTGACCACAGAAAGGAAAACAGAATAGTAGAAGCCATATAACTAGTTTGTCTTTACTGTATTGCTAGACTACCAGCTCAGGATCAAGACAAAATGCAAGGTAATATGCTCTAGAAAATAACTATTCAGAACAGAGATTTTCTACATGTATTTCTGCAAAAGGAATGTAAAAAGCATTCCAATTGTGCAGAATTTTATAAGATGCTTATAAAGAATGGATAATGATATAAAAAATTTGTACATGGATGCTTGGATATCATAGACAATTGAAAACGAAGGCACAGTGAAGAAGTCTGAAAACTCTAAAGAACATGGGTTGCTATCTTTCATTCTCTTGCCCCACCTGAATGTACTGTTCCATTTTGATGAGGGCACATGAATAAACCAGGCTTCCCTTCCTAAAAAGGTCACCCATAGTTTTAAGGCATAAGTGTGATGATAAGGTAACAAAGGTATTATAATAAGGGTATATTAGTTTATTGAGTCTTAAGGCTTAATATATTGAGTCTTAAGGCTCAAGACAACCTGTACCAATCAGACAGTGAGATCTCCCTGGGGAGACTCCTTGGCAGTGCTTCCTCAGTTCCAGAAATATACATTAGATCTGAATTAGTTTAACTGAGTTAGTAGTCGTTGACAGATGTGTTCCAACTGGGTAGCCAGCTAAAACACAGTAGAGTTTGTGAAAAATGTGGATCAAATAAACTGCCAACTAATTGATTGAAATATTCATCAAGGGATATGATTTATAAGTGGTAGGCTCAAGGAGGATCCTCACAGAATTTGTTTTAGTCTTTCCATTTATTTGGAAATCCCTGGAGCTGATATTTCTGCTGATGAATAACATCAATGTTAGGAGAAAAACAAGAAGGCTGTATTATTGGTTAGTTGCTCCCAGTTCATCTGCATGGGTATTAGGAGAATAAGACCCCTTACTGGTATGAAGGAAATCTGTGCAGGAAGGAAATCTGATTATAAATCTGCAGTCAAATTTATGTATACAGTGGATTTTTTTTTCCTTTCACTTGTATAATACATTATTTTTTCCCAAAATGGACTTCTGTAATTATAACAGTGGATAAAAGAGAGGCATAATAAGTGGCTAGTTGCATTTCCATTGAATTGGTTAGAAAAGCTGAATATATTGACTGTATTAGCAGTGACATAGGGGATTAATGACAGGGACAGTAAAATATTTAGAAGTCAGTATTTAAATTTAACTAAACAAAATAAAATAGAAATTATTAAGAAAGATCTTGCAGATTCTGCTTTTCCTGCTTCTTTGGGTAGGTGACTAAACAGAGTGGTGACATGGGAAGACCTTTAGAATATTTAAATGAGGAGAGTGGATCCCTGTCTCTCTGCAGCGTTCACCTATTCAGAACTAGCTGTACTATCACGGCTTGATTCCTATGTTCAACACATTACCTTTTGATAAAAAATAAACTAATTAAGAGAAGAATTTCTTGAAACTTTCTGCAAAGTTTTCCCCTGTAAATTGCTTCCCTTCTCATTTTCTGTTCTTCAGCTGTGAGACTTTACATAGTTTCAGGAATATTGCTTTAAAGATACCCAATGCTAACTCCTGCCGAGTAACGTCTCTTTCTAGTTCGGTTTTGAAAACACACTGAAGGAGGGAGATTCCACAACTTTTGAATTGGTTGTAGAATTTTTTTAACCAACCAAAAACTTGGTTACCCACTGTTTTTTTAAGGAAAACAGTTCCAGACCTCCTTATGAAAAAGCCTGTCTAAACACTGAGTTTCAGCAGTACCATCTTTCTGGAATATGTAATAATGACACATGAATAATTTCTGGTAAACACAGAAAGTCCTCCAGGAGAACCTATGACAAAGGTAGAAATTAGAAATATATGACCTCTTCCTACACACCAGCCTTATAAAATTTTACTTACATGACTCTTCATAATTATCATTTTGGAACAAATACTGATTCTTTTATTCAACAAAGTGCTTTTTCTCCAGTGATGTGTGCAATAAGCTCAGGCTTGGTGAAAGAAAATTCAGATTTAACAGAAAACAAATTGCCTGGCCATGTGAATAAGAGGCAGTTCTATGCAAAACATAAACAGAATCAGCTTTCAATATTTGCTTCTCTCTAAGTGCTCTTTGATGATAGCTTATAATAAGGAACAGCCTCTTCTTCAAAATTTGGTTTGTCCCATCTTATGAGAAATTTCACACATTAAGAACTAGGGACAGCCAAGTTAAGATATGCGGCATCTCTGTAACACTGAAAGTGTTGAAAACTGAAGCTCAAAAAAATTAAACAAGGAAAGTTTTTGCAACATATATTTTGACAAGTTCTTTTCATTAAACTCCTCTTAGGGGCATTGAAGCAATTTTTTTCCATTCGAAGCATTTTTATTTTTAATTTTTTTTAAAATAACAAAAGGAAAAACTGCCTTTGGGCTCAACTCCTACATCAACTAAAACCAATGATTGGACTATTGGACTTGAATGAAAAGGATGTGTCTTTTAACTTGCTCCAAACAAATGCATCTAGAGCCACCAACACTTGAGCTTGTAGTGCTGTTAGCTGTGCAAAAACATACAATATCTCTCTCTTACTCATTGTGAACAATAGCAAGGTTTATTCATGGAAATATTTATGTATGAATCATATGTAGCTTTCACCTCAGAAGCACTATGGCTTTAAATGTTTCCCTTTGATTTGTGCACAGCAGGAGTCATAAAATAAAGCTTCTGGGATGACACTTTGACACTGAAAATTTACTGGAGTTCTGCTCTTGACCTTAATTTGTGTGCAGTCAAGGGGAATTGTAAAATCATAGATGTGTCCTCTTCTGGCTCTATTTGTGTCAGTAAAGATGCTCTACTTCTGTAACTTCCAATTGAAAATATCATAGGAGTTCTAATCTGCTTTAGAAAATTATCTCAAACCTGTTTCATTGGTGGGTTAATTTTTTAAATCTAATTTTACCTTTGAAAGGATTCAAATGAGCTCACATCAGTGTTTCCACTGATGGAAGGAACAGAAATTGGAAGCACAAAGGATGGACACAAAACAGAATAATTATTAAAAAGGTGAATAATTGGCTTTATCTGAAGACAAAGATTTGAGACAGAAGTTGTTGAGTGAACAGGGGGAAACTCTTACCTGGAATACAATTGGATCGATCCATTATTTATCTTCACCTCCAAGAAAACCAAGACTGGCTCCCCACCATCTTCCCCAGAGATATTCCAAGCTAAACTTTTACAGTTCCATCCAACATAACACTCTCTCTGTGCCTGCAAAGGTATTGTGAATTCCAAAAGAACCTGTAAAAGATACAGGTGAAATGACCACTTATATATCCAAAAATAAAAAAAAAAAAACCATAAGGCGCACCATGACAATTTATACTGTGAAAGCCTCACACTGACAATTTATACTGTGAAAGTCTGGAAATCTTAAAATCCAGGTCACAAAATGAATACCCGTATTACCAGAATAGACCAGATATTGGCTAAAGGTATTTAATCACCTAACATCTATTAAGTCTATGCCTAACATACATTTACTGATCTCCCCAAATACAGTTAAAGACTGTCTTCTACATTTCTAGAGGATATATTATTTGCAAGTGCATATATATGCACACACATGCATGAGAAAGAGAAATAAGGAGACATACACATATCTATCCAGCACAGCAAAACACTCATAACAACATGTTAAATTTTATAACAATATACAGGGGATTATGAACAGGCGTAGAATTAGTTTCTTGCATTATGACTTAATACTTGAATTTTTAAGGATTATACTACAGTCAAAAGGAGTTTGAGGTTCAAGGGTTGCCAGTGAGATCGCCATACTTTTAGAATCCAATTCTTCTTCAGTTTCCTCTGAAATGTCATTTTATAACCTTATGCTTTCTTTTCCCCTATCACATAAGCCCATTGGATCTAGATTGGCCTCAAATTAATGTCTCGTTACCCATGAGCTATGCTATCAAGCAGATTGGGTGATACAGCTAATGATTCTTTAGCAGATAGTTCTTCCTAGCAACAATAAGTTTCATTGTTACATTTATTTTTTCCAAAATCAGACAAGCCTTAAAGAAGTAGAATAAAGGACACACATGCTTGCCCATACACATATCCCTTATACTCTGGTTTGTCAAAAGTGGATTGGCCCAAGTTCAAGAGCCATTCTTGAAGCAGAACCTCTTTCAATCACATTCTATACAGTTGAAGAGCCAATCCAACCACATAAGTGAATGCTACCAGAGGCTTTTAAACTAGATAAAACTTCTTCACAAAAAAGAAAGAAAGAAAGAAAAAAAACAACCAAAAAAACTTGCTGAAATAGAGGGAAAAGTATGCCTCTGAAGTACAAGCTACTTTTATCAGAAGTCACATTTTTTTCTTTTATTCAGCTCCATATCCACTACTAAAAATAGTCCCTTACTTCTGACATTGTCAAGGAGGCTTTGAGATGTAAGAATCAGTACTACCGCAGACTAAGTATCTACAACTGTCTGACTTGGTAAAAGATCCTTAACTACTTCATTGATATGTCTGGAGTTTGAGACCACTGAAATGAGAATCAGGAGAAAAAACTGGGAGTTTCAAGTTTCCCCAGTTATCAGAAAATTACCTCCCAGAGAAATCAAAGTTTTATAAATTATGGTTTCTTGTCTCTTTTAATTTCAATAGCCAGTAACTAGATATTAAAATACATGGAGAGCTAGGTGTCTTGCCAGTGTAGAAACAGAGACAATAAATTATTTCTTACGTTACAGTGCAATTCTTTTTTATTTACACACATACTCCATCCTAAGAAGCAGGCATGAGTGCATCTATTAGATATGTTGTCCCTCCCTCCTTCTCTCCCTCTCTCCCAAAAAGGTTCTATCACAGCTTCCCTAAAGTGATGCTTGGATATGTTGATCTGATTTAAAAAGCCTAGGGCTAAAAATCCTGTTCTTGCTGGAAAAGATGCTAATTGTCACCTTCTGAATAAAGATTTCTGTAAATTTTGCAGTTAAACCACAAGAAGCTTCAAGATGAAGTGGGAATAGTATCGAGGACTAAAAAAATATTTAGGAAGTACATGTTTTTTGATAGAAATGCAGAGATTATTCCCAGAAGCCTCTGAAGCAGTCTCTTTTTGCACTCTGAAACCAAAATACATCTTGAAGCTAAGATTAATCTTACACCTTCATAATTTTTGTCCATAATATAGTTCTATCTTCATACATTAAGTCAGCAAGAATAATTTTTCTATACTATGGGTCAACTATACCTAGAGAAAAAGGTCTATATTGCTATATTCATAAGATTACAAGAGTGACCATGAAGTGATCTTCAAATTAGATGGAGATTGCATTTACTCTGATGAAAGAAGAGTGATAGCAAGAAGAAAAACAGTGATGTTCAGATCACGACTTGCTCTTGGAAATGGAAATACAAAATAATACTACCTCAGGAAAATTGATATAAAGGTGAAATTTTAGCATCTAAAGGTAAATTATAGCAAATATATTTACAGAGAAAGCTAGTAAAGTTTAGCAGAAAAAGAATGAAAAAAAGAACAGAGATAGCTCAAGTAGAACAGGTAAAGATTATTATGGGCAACAGAGGAAACAGTAGAATATTATCATAGGTAATATGTTAAAAGAGGATGTGAGTGAGAAAATCATTTAGGGTAGGAAGTAAAGAGAAAAATAAAAAGCAATAAATAGTTGAATGTATATACTACACAGACAGCTAATTAGCAGAAGTCTGAAAGACACGGGGGATGCCTTAGATGCTGCATTAGTAAAAATTTGAGTTGTGAAGTAAAGAGGAACTACTGTTTTCCCTGACTTGTTCACTTCTAAAGGTCACCACACACTTTTCAACTGTCTCTTAAAGCCCCACTAGTGATTATACTAGTGATTATACTTTCTAGTCTCTCTCTCTTTCTCCATATTTGCTCCTTCAAAATTTTTCTCCACTGCCTCCCTAAGTTTCCTCTCTGTGCCATGCTGCAGAGGCCATAGGACAACCATAAATCAGGAAGCAGGAGTTTAATTAAATGCAGAAGGTGAAGGGAAGCCAATATAGAGATTTGAAGTGGAGCCATAATATAAATGTGTGGTAACACTTGTCTGTTTTAAAAGTCAGCCTCCTGCTGTTCACATTTGTATTTAATTTGCAAACAGTAGGCGGAAATTTGGAACTTGTAGACTTTCAGTTCTTCCTGATGTGCTGCATGTTTTAGCTGAGGAAACACTTATTCAGACTGACAGTCTTCCTTAGCTGAAGGTCAAAAGAAGAGTGCTGAAGGAGATGCCAATGAAAAACACAGATACCTTACCCTATAGTCTGATTCCAAGTGTTCAGCTCCAGCTAGTGTTTCAGCAGCTATTTTAAATATGACTAGATCAACTGTAACACTTACAAATCTCAAAAGCATGACATTTAGCATGTACTCAAGTACCATTTTGTACATTTCCAAAAATGTTAATAGAAGTTATTATATAGAAGTCATCTTATTATATAAAAGTTACTATATTGTGGATAATATTTTTCACATGAATTTTATTTGAACTCCTTTTCTCTTTTTTTAACGTGTTTGTATTTTTCGGCATAGTCAAAAAATAAAGCTTCCATCTTCAGTTTTTCCTTGCAGTTATGTAAGCTCTCCTCCTCCAGTAAACACAGTGGAGTATTTTGAAACTATGACTTTGTTGTTCTCCTGCACAGTTATTTACTCTCATCAAACTTCTAGTGCTGGGGAAAGGATAAACATCACATGCATGAAAGTGTCTCTCCTCCTAGTTAGCTGTCCCAAGACAGTTCTAAATTTTCTTTCTCAAATCTTCACATACCATTAATCACTGGGATGATCAGTCTAAGAACAGAATTGAATTCGGGAATTCTCTGTATCTTGGCTGCTGGAGCTAGGGGGGCAGAGTAGCGGAAGTATTCTGCTTGTGCCCAGTTCCTCTGTTACTCTCTTATGACATACTAGTATGCTCTACAGACAAGAAATCATAGGCTAGTAGAGGTTATTGTCTGTCCTGCTGTATGTTTCAGAGTATACCATATGTTGTAACCTCATTAGCCTCCATTCCTCTGAGTCTCAGAAGTCTAGAAAGGGTCTACTTTTCTAATAAACAAGAAAGGAAAAATAATTAAAAACCCAGTCTTCTAGATTTTTTTTTGCAATTATTAAAACCAAACCAAACAAACAAATCTCCCACAAAACCTCAGTTAAAACTTCACTTTCATGTTAGACAACATTTAACAAGAAGTATACATCTAGTCAAGTAGAGTGACTTCTAAACAGAGATGTAACTGAGTTCTAGCTACTTATGTGTTGGACTCACAGCTACACAAGAATCCCAGAACGGTTGAAATCTGGAATACATTTATTAACTCTTAAAAAAATATTTTTCTTCTGGACTGAGATTAAGCATTATAAACTTAGCCCCAAAGTCATTGCTTCACACTGCTTTAAATGGCAGGGGGGAGTGGATGGGGAAGGAGTTGGAGGAAAGGCAGGGAGGACTAGAATAGGTCTGGCAATTTTACTTGTAGGGTGGCAGTAACTTAGCTGCTCTGTCCCATTTTTAAATGTGAAAGTGGTTGAAAAGATTTAATGGCTAAAATACAAAGTAGATTTGTTCTTAACAATACTTTTCAGTACTCTGTAATCAGTTGCTGCTATGAGAGATACGTACAATATCATCCAAATACATCCAAAACCTTTTTAGTAGGAAGTTTGACAGAGCTGGAAGTTATAGTCAGTGGTATCAAGTCATTATGTAAGAAACACCAGGATTTCCCAGGTCATCAAGAACTCAGACTCAAGCAACTCTGAGTACTGCAATGTCACCTAAACTCTTCAGAATACCAGTCAAATAATTCTCATCAGATTACTGTATTTGTACTGAAGGGCAGACCCCAGGAAGCACAGAAAGCATGTGGCTTTGCTTATATAGCACTGTATGCCCATATGACTTGGCAATGTCATGTGTGAGTGATGCTGTTGAGCAGGACAGGAACAGAGAACTCCAGATCAGAAGGCTAAGAAAATGAGCTCTCTCTTTATTTCAAATGCACCGCTCTATATGTAGAGAACATCGAGAAGACTAATTTCATTGGTCTTAGAGTAAAAACATGTCACACCATTGGTGTGCAGTGAATGATGCACAGTGGCAGAACATATCTATAAACAATGTGAATAACAAGATAGATCAGAGAATTATTTACATTCTTTCCCAACTGTTTCCCAGGCTCTTGCCTGGTTAGAAAACCTTTCTCTTTCTCTCTGACTGAGCTGAGAATATCCACATGTGAGGGAGAACTAACCTACATATTTTCACTCTTCACTGGCCAAGAGAGGTTGTACCACCTTTGCTTTCCCAGCCCCAAAATGCAGCATCACCTGAACACATGATCCTTCCTGGATATCTCTTCCAGCTTCCATGATATGAAGATGCTTCTTCTCTTCAGCATCTCCCTTTCTTCTCCTTCTCTTATTGCACCTGGCAATAGTATATATGAGCTTGGTCCGAACCGTCAAATAGTTTCTTCCAGATACATATTTGGACTAAGTAACTGTCATCAAGTTTGATATTTTTAGCAAAATTATAAGCAGAATTTGAACTTCAATAAAAAACTTCCTTCTCTGAGGAGAAAGAAAGGACTGTGAAGCAAGTTCTCTTTCCACTGAGTTTTTTGTTTGGCACTAATAAGAGATTACGCAGAACTGAATTCTTGAATAAATAATGAATTTGTACATACATATATCTGAAACTGACATTTGGAAAAAGCAGAAAAATATTATTTCAGCATGAAGCTTATTTTAAAGATATTTCTAAAAGAAAATATGGGGTTGCAACTTGTAATTAGGCAGTAAGTTTACAGGAGAGCAGCCAAATGTCTTTTCGATGTCTTTTTTTTTTTGTCTTTTTGAGAGAGGTTTTGCATAAGATGATGATTTTTTTTAAAATAAAAGTTACCTTTAAACCACATTGAACTATAAGGTAGGGTCCTGTATAGCACACATTCCATTTGATTTGAAATTACTGTAGTATGAATGCCTATATCCTGTATTGCTCCTTATATTCATAGATATCAAAGTAAGTTATTAAGAGAAATATTCAAATTTCATGAATATTGGTTGAGAAGTGCTGATGGTTCAGTAACTTACTCAAAGTTTGTAATTGTTGCCAAAATCAAGAGGCGTATTCTTATTCTTAACTCCAAACCACTGTCCTACATACCAGAATTTTCTACTCATCCCTGGATTTTGAACCCAAAAGGAACTCCTTAAATGTCTGCATCTTTCTCTTACTGTTATGATTGCATTCTCAGCATTGTAGTACCTGAGCAGATTTACATTATTCAGAAATACAGCAATCCTCCAGAAGATAGTTCTGAGACAATAATCCCATTTGTAAGCCTTGGACACAGATTATTTACTTATCAAAGCATCCAATGTGGAAAATCAATGACAAAACTGGAACAAACTTTTTTTTCCTGCAGTTCTTTGAAGTTATTTGTCTAACAGCAAACAGCTGCTTTCTGAGATACGTCTGTTTGTTTCTCAGGTTCTTATTTTCTCAGTACTGAACAACACTAGGTAAAACCATGCACATGATTAGCAGCATATTGGAAATTACAGCATTATCATAGTTGTGTATAGATTGAACAAAAGCATGATCATCACAGTACATCCTAAATAAATTCATCTTGAGCATTTTAGAGCTTTTAACCTTAAACTATTAATTTATGGAAATAATGTAAGGCATATTACAATGTCAGCAGAGCAGGTCGTGTGTCAAGATGTTAAATCTCTCAGAAATACAGAGCAGCGCATTTATCAACTCCTATATATTTTTACCTTTATGATCTTATCTGTAAGACTTTAGACAGAGAATGAGTAAAAAACTTGAATCATCTTCAACAGGGTCACCAAATTGTCAGAACAAAAACAAATAAAGGAAAGGGAAAAAAAAGTAATTATTAATATGAAAATATTAGTAAAAATGCTGTAGTGCTGATTTAACCTAGTAGGAGGTCTGGCTATTTTGCAGTATCTATCCATATTAACAGTGAATTCAACATTGGAGTGGACTTGGCACAGCTGGGAAGATACAAAGAAACAGTAAATTGAGCATATAAAAATATACTCTGGTAATATGTACAGGGATGAAAGCTGCATGCAAGAAATCCATACAATTCTGTCCACAAACTTAGAAAATATCTACTAATCAGGGTGATTCAGATGCGTCCTGAAAATAAACTTTCTGCTTAGGCATATTTTCCACATTATTTTATATGAACAGAAGAATAAAACAGGATTAAACTTTTTTTCTAATATGGTCCAGATTATCATGGTGTCAGCCAGCACACACTGCATATTCTAAAATGTATGTCCAAAAGGTGCGCCTACTTTTTATTAGTTAAATTCAAAAATTAGTAGTCGATATATGACATGTCTGCAGAGTTAGCTGTATTGACCTCCACAGATGAGTACATATCACTTACAAAGCTTTTATAACCTTTTCCAGAGAAGAACATTGGTCTTTTGTGAATAGAGTAAAAAAAAAAAAAAAAAAAAAAAAACCAAAAACTTTGCAGTGTTAATTTTCACCAGGAAGTTTAGAGACATTTTTAAACTTATTACACAGTCTGAGATCTGAAATTTGACTTCCAAAATGACCTATGAATTGTTCATGGTTCAAGCAGATATTACATTCATCAGCAGATCAAGAGGGTTTTTATTAACTTTTAATAATCGGCAACTTTAATAGTGAATGTTGTAAAAATATTTAGGGAGAAAGTTTGGCTTCCATTTCCTTCTAAGGGACTAAGTTTACTTAGCTTCAACTCTTTTGATTTCAATGATGCTTTTTAATCTAAATTCTGATGTAAAGTAAGGATCCTTCTTTGTCTGGAAGTCAGTGGCAGATATTTATAAAATCATATTAAATCAAAGTCTTTATATCTTTAGAAATGCCTGTACCATAATACCTAAAAGCTCATTATCGTACATTCCACTACCAGTGTAATTAAAGAAGTTCTTTCATTTGCTGCGCATTGGCTTCAAAACATTGAAACAACAGAAATTGCAGTGGTACAGAAATTACAGTGGTGCAAAAATTACGAATTTCCTCCAAAGGACTGAGGTAAAAAATCAACCACTTCTCCCAGCTTCTCAGAAATACGTAATCATAATAATGCAAACCTAGTCAAAGGAAAGCTTCAGATAATGTAAAAGATGAGTTTCACAGAAGGTAACCAGTTCCTTTCATTTTTCCCAGTATATTCTTCTTTTCCCCTTCTCAGAAATGTCATTTAGAAGTTGGACATGAGATACTGATGCATTGACAATAAGAGTAAAGTTATTATAATGTTACAATGAAGGGACAGTCAAGAGCTTCCTCCTTTGATAATGCATCTGCTGTTTCCTTTGAATTTAGCACATGCCTCCAAACTTGTGATCTGGAAATTTTCAGGAGCTCTGAGAACAATTTTGGTCTAAAGCACCTGAATTGCCCTGAACTGAAAATATTAATGTCGACTCAAGAAACCTTGGAGACACAGTTCTGGATACAAGATCCAGTCTGATAACTGTGTAGTAGTCTGTTTTCATTCTTTATATTTCATTGCCCAAGGTCATACTGATGCTCAAAAGGCTGTAAGGCCATTATATTAAATATTGTGAAGAAATAGTGTGAGAGGTCACAGAGACAGATGTAACATCAAAGTCTTTCCTATATACATATGCTTTTGAAGTAGGTATCTCCAGAAAATTTTAGCACTTAAGCATATCCATTTACTCCCTATGGGATGTAAATCTCCAGCATTTCCTTTTTCCAAATGCACACTGACAATTTTTGTGCATTTGGTAGAAGTCCTTAGGGCTGATACAACAATATTTTAGGAGAGTTGACAGATGGAAGAATGATGAAGAAAAACAAAAGCAAGTTAGAAATAAACAAACACTTGCATCTTTTTTAGAGGGTCTTTATATGTCCTGAAAGCCCCATCTCCAGTCTCTGGCTGTGGAAACACCAAGTCTTTTTTCCCACCATGTATATTTGATGTACATACTTACTGCTTGTGCCATGGAAATTATGGACTTAGACATAAGACTTTACGGACTTAGATATGAGGCAGGTTCATATGAAAATGTTTTCATGTGCATATCTAGGGCTTGTGACCCATGAGAGTAGGAGATATGGGGATGAAGGCTATTTTGATTCTACTCTTCTTTACTTTCAAAGTAAAGAAGACATTTCAAAGTTCATCTTGAACGTATAATTAGTTTTTTGATGTATTACCTCGTCTATCAACTTTACTATGTGCTATTCTAGGGAATGTGGCTTTTCTCATCTGTTTCTGATTTTATTGCGCTCTCTGAGATGAAAGCTGAACAGCTAACTCCCTGACTTCCTTTGAATGTTGGCTTGAAAGATTTTTTCACTCTATTTTGTAATTTACCCATATAATTCAACTTTAAAAAACAAAACCAACGTGTGCTGTACTAATTATTGTTTTTCTTATTGTGTAAAACCCTGATGTTTGCAAAAGGTACTGTGAATTAATAACAATATTACTTGGCACTTAAATAGTATTCATTATGTTTAATGTGCTTCACAATCATCCATCCCAATTAATTAATGATAATTACTGAACCAATAGGAAAATGTCAATATTTTGTATTGAAGCAGAAGGAAATTTTTCTCACTCTGTTAGAAACCACATTTTCAGTACTAACACCATATATGGAAAGTTTGTTCAGGAGAAACCCGTGATCTTTCTGTTATCACCTACTGCACAGTGAAACCCTTGATGTATAACTTGAATATTGCCATCATGCCACAGAATGAATACCTGTGTTTTGTATCCTGCAATTTAAGTGCTAAAGACATCTGAGAACTATCAAGGATCACTCTGCTATATGTGCTTTAATATGCATTAAAACTATCACATGATACCCATAGTTCATTATTTGTTCTATATCACTGTACCACATTTTGCAGATGATTTCTGCTTCTGTCTTCCTCTACTCCAGATAGTTTTGTTCATACTCTCCATTTATAGTTTTCCTTCCCACTCCCAGGAAAACTCTCCATTACCAGTGAAAATGAATGAATTTAAATTCTCCAGGGAAGGAACCATAATATTCCAGTTAATGGAAAGGAGTAGGAGGCAAAGGATCTGGATTCTGTTCCCAGTGCCAGTAAAAATCTCATATAATTTTAACACTTCATCTTCTACTCTTTCTACCTTAATTTCCTTGCCAGTAAAAGAAGATAATAATCTCATCATCCTAAACCCCTCCCTGTTTCAATGATAAATTTACAAATTTTTGGGGGGTTTATTCTAGTTTAGGAATTAATTTCTGGCATAGATGGCAGCTGAAATTCATGGTGATGAATAGCTATCCATGTTTGCCAAACAAAAGAGAAAAACTCCATTTTGGTGTAATGGCAACATAGCAGATTTGTCTGAATAAAATATATCTCATTACTGAGTAAACTGTATGTGGAAACCGTTCCTATTGGTGAGATTTGTGACTAGTGAAAATTTTACAAAATTGTTAATGACTAGTCAACAGTATAAATCAGAACAAGTTTTAAATGCTCTGAGTTTCTCAGAAGAGGAGCTATTCTTCTGATATGTTGGTTTCAGTATAGTTGGCAATGAATTATGGCATCCCACAAATTTCCAAACTGATATTTAGAAATTCATAAATTGCTAACCCACACTTGAATGGTGAGGACACTCTTCAGAAAAGAAAGGAGTAAAACCTCTGAGGCAACCATCCTATGCTTACTTCCCTTGTCTGCTTCAGGAGGCCTTTTTTTTGTTTACTGTGTTTTGTGGTTCTTTCAGTTTGGTTCAGTGGGGGGGGGGGTGGAAGGGGTGCAGTTTATAACTGTTGCAATTCACTTCTCTCATTTAAGGAAAAAAATATTGTATTTATTTACAGATCTCTTCATATACCTCTATTTTCTTTCTGAAAATTAAGTGCCTTAAAAAGCTAGTCAGTGAGGTGCTATTCAGAAAATTCCTGCATTAACCTACTGTGACTGCCTCTATTTTCAGTAAACAAAACAAGAAGCAGGCACTCCAGGCATTGGCTAACCAGCTCTTTTGCAGATGGTGTTTTAAGTTAGTTTCCAGCGCCTAAGGGACAAGACATGTTGAAAATAAATCTTCAGAAAACAGCTGGCTCCAGGTTTAACATTGTAATACCTCAAAGCAGTGGATGCCTGTTTTGAATGCACATTTACAGCACATTCCAGGCTAGGTTCATTTCAGTCCTGCACTACATTCCTATTTTAAGTATGTCCAGCATGTCAATTCACTAGCTCGCGGGCTTGCTGTGAGTAGTGATAGCGATTAATGCTGTCAAAGGAGCCCTGATCCCATCATGTCTAGCCAAACAGATGACAGATCTACAGCTAGCCCTGGAGGAAGGAAACTAAAAGCACCACATTTTGTGAGTGCATATGTGTTCTCATAGTGTCCCACCCGCTGAGACAGACAGAATGTATTGAATGATTTGTACAACTTGATCCCTGCTTCAGAAAACCTTTCACACTCCAGAGGAGGCAATGATCACAACAGAAAGCAAATCCTGAATATAAAATATTATCACTATAAATTCCAGAGAGAGAGATTATTAAAATTTCCAGCTGTAGAAATGTAGCTATTAATCATTTCCAAATTAACCTTATGGCAGCTAAATTATTATGAGTTCCCCTCTAAATTAAATAGTTATTAGTTCCACACTCTTGATATAGACATCAGCACTCTCAAAAAAAAAAAAAAAAAAAAAAAAGAAAAGAAAAGAAAAGAAAAGAAAAGAAAAGAAAAGAAAAGAAAAGAAAAGAAAAGAAAAGAAAAGAAAAGAAAAAAAAAAAAGAAAAAAAGGAAAGAAAATTTAAAAAACCACCACTGGTTTCAATTTACAGAGGACTTTGCAGGGAAAAATTCTCTTACTTGATTACAAAAGAAAAGCCACTTCACAGTATAGTATCACAGTAATTGTAGCCATATATCATAACATGTCATAACTCTAGGAAAAAGCTAAGCTGCCTTTCATGTGCAAAAAGCTAAGAATGCAGGCAGAGGCAGCTAAGTGGTGAGGTCATGGAATCTTTTCCCATATTCCACTAGAGAGCAGTATTCTTTTGTACAAAGCAGGTAGGTTATCATCTGAAAGGCAAGCTGTGGGGAATCTCTCTTGCTGAAAGAAGATTATGTGGTCATTTATAAGAACTTTGCAATAGTTCTGTAGCATCATATGCTCAAAACTAATAGTAGATTAAACATCCACAACAATAGTTTCTTATCTGTACTGCTTGATGTGGGCAGTTTTCTTATAAGGCTTTTTTGTTGTGAGTTGTTTTTCCAGAAAAAAAAAGAAAAGTAAAAGATGCAAATAGCTATCTAAAGGACTCAGCTTTTAAAAAGAATGAGCTCCTGTGTATCTACAATGAATTAAGACTCTAACCATCTCCTTAATAATAGAGTTGCAAAAATGTAAAAATTAAAATGCTTATAATGCAGAAAAATTTGAACATCTTTAAATATACTAGATTTAAGAGCAAGTAGATGTGATGGTAAACTATTTGGGGCAATAGATGGAAATGAAAATCCCTGCTGCTAAAAATCTAAACAGGTATTTTAATGCTGCACTAAAAATAGAACCCTACAGGCAATTTGCTAATACCTACTTTGCAGATGAATTGGCAATAGAAGACACAGAAATAAGTCTCTGATTCAGAAATGCAGAATTTATAAATGCTTTTGTTATACAAATGTCTTTCTAACCTTATGTCCTGATCACACATAAACAGAAATTGGAAAACAAACACTTTTAGGCTGTCTTAGTTGCTTGATAAGCATAAAACTCCTGAGCAATCCATTTAGTTTTCCCCTGAGAAGGAAATTAATATGTCTGCCAGGCAACAGGGTTCAATTCTGTTTTCAGGGCAAAGGTTTGTTTCTAGTGCCAATCAGCAACTGAAGTGTTTGTCCCCCTTTAAGGGATCACAAAACCATTTTTATCCAATTATGTTCAGGGGTTCTGCCCCCACCCCTGCATGCAATTACTGCTTTTGGTTTTACATTGTCTTGAGCTCTAGTGACAGCCAACAAATTATGTTTAGCTGGGGGCAGAGTGGGAGGGAAAAAAGCTAGTATGGTAAGATAGCAAAAGTAAAATCACTTTGAAGCAAAGGTAACACAAAAATGTGCATGTTTTGTGCATTTTAATGCAAGCAAAATTTATTTTCAATCAGGTTTAGGGTATTGATTTCTGTGCTTTGGCATTTGGTAATGGTTGTACATCATGACAAACTAGATTTCTTTCCACAAACATCTCAAGCTCCCACAGAGAAAACAAACTAACTCAAGATTGAAAGATCAGTAAAAGATCAGTTTTAAATGTATGATAACAGAAAATTTAGGTATTTGAGCAAAGTCAGGAGTGTTGGGGGAGCAAAGCCAGCATCTCCCTCAGTACCTACCAGCTTGACAGGTGGTTAGATCAGGACTCTTGAGTCCCACAGTCACTGAATTGCACTTGCTAAAACCACTTTCCAAATTTACTAGGTCCCTCCATCATCCATGCAGTCCCCCCAGATATGAAAATTTTCTCCAGATGTGCAGAGCTATTAGCAAGTTCCTAAACTTCTCATAAATTCTCTCCTTAAATGTACTCTGATACTCACCATGACTATGTAAATAAGCCTGGATTCCAAATAAATATGGAATTCACAGAGGAGAGGGTTAAAACTTGTGTGAGCATTTGAAGTAATGGATAACAAATAAAAATGTAAATTTATGGGACAGAGTTCCCTATGAAAACATATTTACACGAGAAGAACACTGGAAAAGTAAGCATCAATGAAAAAAAAAGAAAATACATGAAATCTAATTTGGTGATCATTTTTTTTTTCCAGTATTCAGCCTCTATGATTCTAGAATGAGCTTAGGAGTCCTGTATATAAATGCACCAATATGGAGCCACTCATATGGCAGCTTCCATGCCTCCTACTTCCAAAGAAAGTTGGACCTCTGTTATTTCTCACTGCATACTGCTGAAGTTTTATTTTGGCTCTTATGCAAAGGATGAATTATTATTTTCCTCTTACTATTTCTGATATTACAGTACTTTGCTAGCCTGTGCAATCTAAGGGTTTGGAAAAAAAGAAATGGGATGGGAAGTGTCTGTCCAAACATAAACAATTTCCATTGTTTTAAGGACAACTGAGAACATTTCCTTTTCCATTAGAACCTCCAGAGTCTACCTCTGTTACAGAGGTTTCTGACTTGCAATACCTGTACTTCACAAAAATGGAGGACAGTAGACAGCTTATGGAAGTCGAGGGTTGTTGTTTTTTTTTTCATTATATACACAAGAATACCACTTATCCCACTAATGATGATAAATCACTGGTAACTTAAACTACTGGTAATTTTATAATGTGGTACTGCTTTAGCCAAGAGTCTGGCATGTGAGCTTTTGTATTCATGATGCAAGCCTGAAAATTCTGCTTGGATCAAGCCCAGTTGCCTGCTTCATAGTTTTGTAAATCAACTTTTAACCAGAAAAAGACAGACAAATAATTTTCGTTAGTGCTGGCATTCACCTCGCTCAAGAGGTAGGGAAGAAATGAGACTGCAGCAGAAACTAAGGTATTTTTTTAGAGTATATTAAGACCTCTTGCTTAACAAACTAAATTGACTGTACCCTCATGTAAGTTTGCAGTCCTCAATATGATATTGCTCAGGTTAGAGAAAGAATGTCTGGAGCACAGAATTAGCATAGGTCTCTAAGTACTAAAGCTTACTTCATAGGGTTTTCTGTAAGATTCTGTCTCATGTAGGTTTTTTTTGTTTGGATTGTCTGCTTAAGAAAATATATTTTCTCATGAGTTTTGATTCCTTAAAACTACTAGTGAAAATAACTGTTTATATTCATTATTCCTTAAAATAAATCTGGTGTGAAGATACCTGAAAAAAAATTAAAATATATGAAACCATAGTAATACTTCATGTCATATATAAATTTCCTGTAAAATGAAGTTTCAGAAATTTGTATATTCTAATTCAGTGTTAAACTAAGCTTATAAAAACTTCTACAACCTACAGGCCTGTCAGTCTCACTTCAGTGCCCAGTAAAGTTATGGAGAAGATTATTCTGGGGGTACTGAAAAATATCTGAAGGACAACACAGTAATTGGTCAGAACCAGCATAGCTTCATGAGAGGAAAATCCTGCTTATCAAGTCTGATTTCCTTTTATGACAAGGTAACCCACCCAGCTGATCAAGGAATCCAGTGATCTCTTTGAATTTTAGTAAAGCCTTCAACACTGTCTCACACAGGATCATTCTGGACCTAATGTGCAGCCCACAGCTGGATAAACATATCACAGGATGTGTTGCTGTGAGCAACTGGGTCACAGGTCAGCTACAAATGATTAGAGTGAATGGGGTGACATCAGACTGGGGACATTTTGTTAGTGGGGTTCCACAGGGCCCCATCCTCAGCCCTCTGCTCTTCAACATCTTCATACATTACTTGGATGTAGGACTGGAAGAGATAATGAGTTCACAGATGATACAAAACTGGGAGGAGGTGTTGACTCCCTGGAGGGCAAGGAGGCCATGAAGAGGGGCCTTGACAAATCAGGGGTCTGGGCAGTCACCAACCATATGAAGTTCAACAGGGGAAAGTGCTGGACCCTGCATCTGGGATGGGGCAACCCTGGATGTATGGACAGACTGGGAAATGAGATGCTGTAAGCAGTGCCATGGAAAGGCACCTGGGGGTCCTGGCAAGCTGAACATGGGTCAGCAGTGCCCTGGCAGCCAGGAGGGCCAACCCTGTCCTGGTGTGCATCAGGCAGAGCATCGCCAGCCGGGCAAAGGAGGTTTCACTCAGTACAGGCTCTGCTCTGTACTAGAGTGGCCACCTCAAGTCCTGTGTGCAGTTTCAGGCACTGCAATATAAGAAAGGCATTAAAATCTTAGAAAGTGTCCAAAAGAGGCTACAAACATGGTGAAGAGCCCTGGGGGAAGCTGTATGAGGACTGGCTGAGGCACCTTAGTCTGTTCAGCCTGGAGGAGACTGAGGACAGACCTCACTTCAGTTACAACTTCCTCATGAGAGGAAGAGGAGGGGTAGGCACTGATCTGAGGGAATGGCTTGAAGTTGTGTCAGTGGAGGTGTAGGTTGGATATTATGAAGAAGATTCTTCACCGAGAAGGTGTCTGGGCTCCCCAGGAAAGTGGTCACAGCATCAACCTGACAAGAGTTCAAGAAGAGTTTGGACAATGTTCTTGGGCACATGGATGATTACTGGGGATGGGGCTGTGCAGGACCAGGAGTTGGACTTGATGATGTTTTTGGGTCCCTTCCAAGTCAGCATATTCTGTGATTCTGTGTTTTAAAATAACTAATGTATTTTAAAATAGACATATTTTTACGTATCCTAATTTTTTACACTCTCGCAATGTGATTTCTCAGTAAGTATAATACCTGTTCAAAGAAATGAAAAAATGCTGGCACAAAGTAGGCAAACGTAACAGCATCAGAATGAGACACACATGTGCTATCCACGGCACAAAATGCTGAGACATTTCTATTAGGAATTTCTGCCTTTAATATTATTAAAATTAATGAGAGCTAGCCCTATTAGGAGTAAAGCACAGCTTTAGAGTAAGGGCAGAGAAGGATATAATTTAAACGTCAAAGGGGCAAACATCTCTTACCGATAAAATATCATTTGAAATGCAATAGCATGTGAATGAATTTTGACAGGCAAGGTGTCCAGCTAGAATAAACATGCACTGAGTGGGCCATGACCAGTTTGAACTGAAGTTTTTAGTTACAAACTCAGTCAGCTGAAAAGGGAAGCTGGAGATGGAAGCCTGAAGAGCAGGCCACAAAGCACACCAAAGAGGTCAACAGCAAGAGAAGGCAGGGTTTGCCGTGGGAGCCTTTATCAGTCTATATGGATAGTACCAATTGCTGCAATCCCCATCTACAGAAGCATGCAGGACATAACAAGATCTGTGCGGGCCTTTTAGTTCTCTATTTGTAGTTTATAGAATGAGAATTTCAGGGGATTGACTATATAGGAATATTGTCACCTGCTCATACAAATTACCCTGCTCTGTTGAAAGTTAATTCAACTCCAAAGCTTTATGACACATAACTAAGTCAGTAACAAGTAACAGAAGAATTTTTTCCCATTGCACTAGATAAAAAATGGTGATTCAGTGAATACATTGAATAATTTATTTCATAAGACAATGGATAGATTTTTCCTGTGCAGGTACATCTCTTATTCTCCTTTGTTTTTTAAGGACAAATCCAGCTTCTTTTGTATTCTTAGTTCATATGTGTTTATAGCTGTCAGGTCAACACAGAAAGAAAAAAAACTTAGCAAGCAGTGTGACAGAGAATAGAAACTAACTGAATAGTAATACCAAGAGTTTGTTGGAACAGTATCTTGTCTTGTTTGTTAAGTAGCAAGTCTCAAAAATTTCAGGTTAAGGAAGGCAAAAAGAGCAACAGTCTTATTACTTTTAGGAAGTTAAACATAAATTTAATTTATGTTTAATTAATTAAACAAATTTAAATTTGATCACTTAGCAATGAAATTGTCCTTTTCCTGAAGATGGTGTGAGGCCAAGATTACAAAGTCATAAAAATGAGATCAGAAATGAAGGATGATTGCCAGTCTGACATCAATGACACTTATCATTCCCAGGATTCTCTTGTTTTTCAGAATTTATTTTAAAACTGGTTTCAGGGTCTTCATTCCCTACTTCCCAATGATATGTAATTCTGAACCTGTGCAGCTGCAATAGCTAAAGGACAGCATGCAAACTACAACTCATTCAAGGGTGGCTAATTTTGCCATTCAGGCCCATAACCTTGATTCAAATTTTATATGATCACCCCTTTTGTTACCTTCTTAAATACAATTACACGAATGAAGTAGCCATGTCTCCTTTCCCTGTTAAATGATTTCTTACTGTTTATTTGAGCAAGGCTGCAAAATTAATTTTGAACATGCCAAAATTTTGTGCAGGAGAGAAATTTATATTGGTAGTGGCAACAGGCAAAGCAGATTTCTCAGTAAAATGATTTTTTAAGGAAAGTGTAATTTAATTTGAACTTTCATATCTGAGTAAAACTTTGGTTAAAATGCACTTTTAAATCTGAAACACATTTGTTCAAGGACTGTATTGACCATGCAGCATCTGTTACTCTTTTGCTGTCATTTGCTAATTTAGTGTTGAAACATTTGGAAAAAGTTACAACTAAAAAATCCTGTTTGACCTCCAGTGTGGGAAAAGTGTAACTAGTTTTATACCTCTGTGTTTACTGTGAATGTTGAAATACTAAACTTTCAGTAAGCTACCTGTATGGAGAAAAAGTAAATACAACTCTTGGCTTAGATAGAGAAACAAAACTCAGAAATATCTGTACAGTATATTCTCTCAATTAACTGAAACACTGTAGTTTCTGTGTGGTAAATACTCTTCAAGAAAATCTCTAACATTTGTTCATTGTTTCCTCTTCTCCATTTCTGCACTGCAGTTCACCTTATCCTCTGCTGTGTAACTTTGTGTTACCATGTCTACTACAGAAAAATAAACAATTAGATTAATAAACAAGTAAATTAATAAAAAGTGGAAAGAGGATTACAAATTTACTTAACTGATCTTGTTTATAATACTTTAATCCCCAAAACATTATATTTTTGCATTTAAGAAGCTGATGCAGGTACAGGAGTGGAAAACTGAGGTAAGAAAACAACTTTAATTAGATATGGTGTTTGGAAAAAAAAAAAAAAAAACAAATCCCAAACCTAAAAACACTCCCCCACAAAAAAAATCACATAATGACAATAAAAAAATTAACTTCACCCTTTCCCTTCCCCTTTCCACCACCTCCCCTTTCCATCACCTCTTATATTGCATTTACATAGAAAGATTAAAAAAAAAAAAAATTAAAACTATTATTTTCTGGAAAAGAAGTAGAAGATAGTTTGGCAATGCATTAGAATTTTTAGATTGATAGGTGTGCAACTACCCCATGGATATCAGGAAAGGACTTGGTATAGTCAGAAAAAGAACTCTATTCATATATACAGATATAAATCATATATATGAATCAATGTATCAAACGTAGCAAATGATGCTGTACATTTTAGAAACAATATTTTATCTAACAAAAACTCTTCATTGCAATTTTTGTTCTAATGTGGGTAATTTCTAATTAGAGGTTATTCACATTTCTTCAGTTATAATACAGACACAATCAAGAAATTCTGTCATTGTTAGACATTCATGATCTCTTTCTGACCTTGAGCTGAACACTCTACTCCTAACACAGGTAAACTCATAGGAAAAACAAATTATGACTTCACATAAGAAGTCATGGGTTCTGAACTGACTGTTATCACTCAAATGCAAGAACCTGAGTTTATAAAAAATGACTTCATGAAAGTAACAGTAGCCTAAAAAAAAAGAAAAAAAAAAGTCAGGGTATTATTGGGAAAATAAGAGGGGAAAAATTATCAGAAAACATCGCTACGTCATCATGTAAGTTTGCACTTCCTTTTGAATCTTATTCATGATTTTGGTCAGTTTTAAATGCACCTGCTACATTGTGCTTAAGAACTTCACTGGGCTGGAGATGAAAGAAGCATTTTAGGAGAAAGAAGCATATAAGCTAGCCATAGGAAAACTCCTCCCTACACGAACAGATAGTAATAGTCATAGCTGGAGTCAAGTCTGTCTTGAACAGGTGAGGTTGGTCTTATCTCCTGAACAAAAGGCATTGCCTACAAAATAGAGCTGTTGATCAAAATAAGGAACACATGAGATAAAGAATAAGAAAGGTACATTGCAGGAGGATCTCAGAGGGAAACTTTGCATAAATCTGTGAGCAAAGCAGCAAAATACTGGCAGAGCCTGCAACACTTCTACAAAGCTTTTTTCTGTTATGGCTCTATTATTGCATGATACATTCAGAGACTCATGCAAATAAAATATGTTACTATGCTTTTTAGATGTAGGTCAGAGTTATTTTATTTTATTCGTTTAGTTCATTTTTTTAGCTGCCTAGAAGCATATTTGGTGATATTTTTGAAAGCCAGAAGTATAACTTTCTTGTGAGAGATTAATAAAAACTGGGTGGTACTTGTTGAAAAACACCACATCTTTGGTCCTGCTGTTCAGTAGACATTGATGATAGAGGAGGACATTTCAAACAGATAAAGCTGCATTAGTGCTTTTAAATTTGTCCCTGGGAATATGCTCATCTGGAGCCATTGTTGAAGATGCAAAATCAGATAAATGCCCCATTCAGGACAAAACTACTAGTATAAGAGGACAGCTCTGAAAGAAACACATTTGAAAAGCCTGAAGAGTAACTTCAAATAAAACAAATTGTTCAGGCTTTTTTTCTTTTTTTTCCTTTTTTTTTTCTTTTAATCTTTTTTTTTTTTTTTCCTTAAGGGAACGAAATACAAGATTTTTGAAAATACTGTAAAACTCTTACAGTTAAATACATTTTTTTTCACTTCTGGCTTCTGTTATTGACAACAGAAAGAGAAACAAAACATATACTCTTCTATATATAAACCCATACATTCTAAATGCTCATTAGATTTATTAGTTACATAGGAGAATCAGTTCTTTTTTCTCATTATTATTTTTCAATCTGAATTCAATTTTAATTTTAGAAGGAAAATTCTGGGTTTTTTACAGGTGTTGTAGTTATCTTACAAGAGTTGTCTCTTACCTCCCTTACATGAGGGATATTTTTAGTAACAAAAATATATTTCTAAAACTAGTAACATATACATTGTCATTAATAAAAAAAGTAGAATTTTTAATCTATAATATATATGTACTTAAGAAAATTACATTTGAGAAATTTTTTTTTCTTTTTTAATGTCATCTTTTCTTAAAAGTAAACCTGCCACTGTATCAAGCTTTTCATACTGTTGAAATTTATTATTGGTTAAATCTACATCAGGGTAAAAAACCAAAAGAATTAAACATATTTCCCTCCTGTTGAATGATGATATCCAGCATGACAGAAAGTATTAAAAAAAATTTAAAAACAAAGATATGTGCCTGAATGGTTCAAGATGTAAAGGGAATACAGTTAACATTGCCATGACTGAACTGCTGTCCTAGAGTGACGTTACGGTGCTTGTATCCCCAATCGTGTGTTCTGTTTATGCCTGATATTATTTTCTGTGCCTTCAGGACTGCCTCGGAGAAGTGAAGGTTTGTTTTGTCTTGTTTTCAGCCGGCTCACCCCCCACCATGGTCTGTGTCTAGGAGAGGCTAGGCTTGCTTGCTTGCTTGCTTGCTTGGTTTTGCTTTTGCTTATTAGTTAGTTTAGCTAGGCAGTACAGTTTTTACCCTGGACTGTTTTTTGTCCTTTCATTTTCCTGAATATCATCTGAACCTGCTCCAGACTGGGACCTGGGAAACACCAAGAAACACAGAGTGCCTGCATTTTGTGATCTGTAGCAGCCATCCCCAGCGTGGGAGACTGAGAACTGGGCGACCACTCCCAGGAGAGACTTTCTGAATTTGTCTTCTCTTCTGAGCAGTAAGAGCAGAGAGTTTTGTCATCTGTTTCATCTGTTTTTTTAGTTGTTGGGTTTTTTTTTTTGTTTGTTTTTTTTTTTTTTTTTTTTTTGTTTTTTTTTTTTTTTGTTTTTTTTTTATTATTTGGTTGGGGTTTTGTTTTGTTTTGTTTTGTTTTTTTGGGTTTGTTTTTTTTTTGGTGTGTGTTTTTTTTTTTTTTTTTTGTACTGGGGAGTGTTTTGCTTGTTAAATAAAGAAGGGTTTTTTTCCGCTTCTCTCCAAGGAAATTCTTCCCGAACCAAGTGGAGGAGGGGCCGTGGGGGGGTTTGCTTTCTGGGGGCTCCTCCCAGAGGTTTTTCCAAAATTTGGCCTAAACCAGGACAGCTGCAAAAACCCATTTTATCTCCAGACTTCCCAAAATGCAGCAAGCAATTCCTTTGTGGCAATAATCTGTTATTTTCTGGGATTCAACTATCAAAATTTGCAGAAATACTTGCCCATCTATAAACCACTGAAGTATTTAATTTATTCTGAATAATAAGAGCACTGAAAGAATTTATACCAGCAGATTCAAAGAAATTATCTAAAAATTTAAGTAATAATGTAGTAAAGTTGTGCTGAAGAGCAAACAGATCTGCAGTAACATTGTGGATTAAACATCTTAATAGGTAAAGAGAAAGCTGTGCACAAAAGCAAAGGACAGCAAGGAAAGAATTCATCACTTCCCATGGACAGGCAGGTATAAGACCTCAAAAAACTTGCTCAATGAGACTTTTAGAAGGGCTTACAGCTGTCCAGGTACTCTTATTTAGATGCACACGGGAAACAGTGACAAGATATTCTCAAGAGGTGAAAATAACATAGCAAACCCTTTACAGGCAACTTTGGAAAATCTGAGAACTTAAGCAAAATTGTAGAACAGCTTTCAATCAACACAGAGCACCTCTCAAAGCATTAATTTAGCCCATACAACTTAGCAAACTCTAAGCCATCTGATTTTAAGTTACTCAAAAAATTGGACAAGGGGAAATTAGAAAAAGAATAAAGGGGAAACGTTAGAAAATATGTAGAAAAGAACACCTATAGCTACCAGTGCTGGTTCCAGTGGTGTTCAGCCGATAGAATTTCCAAGAGGAGGTAGGGTCAGGACGTGTGCTTGCCACAGAATTTGGTTTAAATAGCCTTTGGCCTTCCTGGGCCCTTCCCCCAGGTGGGACCTGCGGTCACTTGGCCACGGCCAGGCCAGCCCGGGGCTCCAGGGTGGGTGTGAGCCCGGCCTCGGGCGGGCCAGGGACTGGCGGCCACGGCGGGGCCGGGACACGGGCCCGGGGCTGGGCTGTGCGCGCCGGGCCTCGCCTCAGCAGGGCCGGGCCCGACCCGCGCTGCCCTCGCACACAGCGAGCGCTGCCAGACACCCGTCCTCACAGTCTGTCCCAGCAGGTATTCAGCCATGTCCAGGAAAGCAGGTCTCCATCACGCCCAGTGGTTATCTGGGGAGACAAATACCATCCCAAACGTCGCCGTTACTCCTTTCCCTCAGTTTTTACTGCCAAGAACAAAGCCATACGGCATGGCCACGGGTGAGCCCAAACACTAATCGTCTGTCTCAGCTGTAGTCCCTCCCAACTCCTTGTGCACCTCCAGTGCACGTACTGGCAGGGCAGCATGAGGAGCAGAAAAGGTCATGATGCTGGACAAGCTCCTCTCTGCTATGATTAAAGTACCCTGAGCAGTACCTTAAGAGCAGATATAGAACACAGCACCACGTGGTCTGCTCTGAGGAAAGTCAACTAAATCCTACACAAAATAGCACAGCTAATGTTCTTCAAAACAGGTTTTGACAAGTGTATTTTATTCTTCACATGTGACAGATATCTTAAATAAAATTGCAGTTTTCTGTTTTCATATATAATGTTAGGTGTTTCAATTCAATTCTTTTAGGTACTAAATAATGGAGAAAGAAACTGCATAAAATGGAGAGTAAACTAAATTGTTATTTTAGTAAAAATCCTAACATAACTATGTATTTGTAATATTTTCTTGTCTTCTTTGATGCTGTGAATGGAAATGCTGTGGATTTGGCTGTGTATATAGACCACTGATGAAGTTTTACAAGCAAGGTGTTTGGGATTTTATTTTTTGCTACTAAAAAGATGAAAATGAAAATGTACACCAGTGCACATACACAAAATATTTGCCTTTATTTACTTTTCATTATATGTTTATTATACTAAATTTAGTTAGCCAAGGAACATTAGAACTATCCAGTTGTGATTAGAACTGAGATAGATTAAAGACACTTGAACCTAAAAGATTCTTTTACATATGTATCACTTCAGTTGAGCTCTTTTTGGGATTTAGACAAAACTGTGTGCCAGCCATGCTCATCCTTAAATTGAAAATTTGTGTATGAGGTCATTAAAACCAGCAGGACAACTTCTGTTTCCACAAGCAAGTCTCTACATAGATCATATTTTTATGCACGTCTATGTTATTCCTGGAAGCTATTTCAAAGCTACTTAACAAAAGAATTTCTTTGCACATTGCTGTTTCCAGGACCAGAGAAGGAGTTCACACCATTTAGCAGCATCTTTCTTTAAATATTAGTGCATTTTTAATACTTGCATGTTTCTAATTTGTGAAATGTTTTTCACAATATCATTACTTCCCTAAAAGTACAGCAAACAATATAAATATTCTTACCACAGCAAATTTTTTTATTTATTTAATGTACACTTGCACACACATCCTCTAAAAAGTGTATTTGGTTTGAAAGCTGTCAGCTCATTGTGACTATGTAAGATTTTAGCAGCTAGCCAGAAGAGATATAGATTTATTAATATTTCAGTACTGTTTTGCATTTTCATTCAACTTGACAAATTTATTTGCCATCTAAGAGTGATAAGATCTAAAATTTCAATTACATCCCATAGAGTGTTGTGTTTTATTTTGGGGTATTTTAGTGGGTTTGTTTTGTTTGTTTGTTTGTTTGTTTTAAATTATTAGCTATTTGCTTTTTGAGCAAACAAACTATCACACAAAAATATATTAAAATATCAAACAATTTAAATAATCCTCTGAGAACCTCTGTAATTTTCAACATCAACTTTACCTTGTAAATTATTACGATTTTTATGTATATCTCTCAATTCCAAGCACAATGGGAGATCTGCCTAGCTGGGCTAACCTAGGATATATGCAATTAGCTAAGACACAGAGTGATACTCGTGCTGAGTAGCCAATTTACTTCTCCTGTTGTGTTAATAATCCTCACATAATTATAAAGTAGTGAGTCATAGTAGTTCTACTTCAATGCATTGAGAATACCAGTAGCCTGCTTAATGTACTATTACCATGAAACAAATTCCAGAGATTTACAACCTTGTTTACTACTTTCCCATCCCACACAATAATTGAAAAGGATTCAATTCTTCAATGAAAATAAAATACGCAATAGTAATACAGATTTTATTTGCTACCGAGGTAACAAATATTCCCTTTACAATAACTTAATATATTTTTCTTGTATGGAATTTTTATTACAGATTTTAATAAGCATGACTGTAAATCAGGTACATTTGGCATGATGGCCTCAACATGAACTTTTTAAAGCTAGGGTTTGTAGTAAGGAGCTACACAACTTGTCCATAGTAATGAAATTGTATCAGAGAACACATAAACTCCAGGAACACTTTTTCTTTCTTTCATATCCTATACCTAATCATTGCCTGTTGAAGTGAGCAGTATTTTTTCTACAAAGTGGTGTGGTGCTAGGTTCTCAGAATTTTCTGTGAAGCTCTTGAAGTATCTGGAATAAGGCAGACCAGTGGATCAAATAGTCATGGATTTTAAAAACATTAGTACCCTGTTTCTAAATCTGATGAGCAAGTCAGTAGAATTATTAAGATTTAATTATTAAGTTTTTCAGAAATATTTTATATTTGAGTAGCCCTTTCCAACATAACAAAGGGCTATGGTGCAAACAGTTTAGTATAATTCTAACTGGTATCTTAAGTTTTATTTATTTAATTATTATAATAAAACTTCCAAATCCTAGGAAAAGTAGAATTTTAAAAAGGTAAAATAACAACAAAAAAGGGCATTCTAATATTCTGTCTTTAACATCCTTTATGCCAGGCTCCAATGGGGAAGGGCACTAGCTGAGAGAGCTAGAAATCCAAAACATATATTCCAAAATTTATCAGTACCCTTTGTTACGTGAGTGTTTTAAGTCAGTCTCTGGATACAGGTGAAGGACGTGTACCAGCTCAGTGTTTCACCGGACTATAGTGTAGCTTTTCCACATCCAGAAAAACTAGCAACTTGGAAATTTTATTTTTTTCCTACGTTATATTTAGTCTGTTTTTGTCTGTTGTGTTATTTCATAGAAACGAAATACCTAGATAATTAACTCACTCTTCAGTGTGTCAAATATATGAATATTAGTTTTTTCTAGCCACGTCCCTGCTTTAGCAAGGAGCTGGACAAGATGGCTTCCAGATGTCCCTTCCAATCTTGACCATTCTGTGTGATTCTGTGAATTTGGCAGTGATTTCAAGAAAAATATATGTGTAGACAAAACAATTTAGAGAGATACTATTTTTTAAAGTAATGAATATTAGTGCAGAACTAAATTTATTTTAATGAGTTAACAAATCACTGCATACTAAATTTAAGTAGTAAGTTTTACCAGATACAAAAGTTAAAAGTTTTAAGGAATTCCCCACACCAAAACAACACATCAAACAGGTCTACAGACATAAACCCATTTCAAAAGAGACATGATTTCTAACAAAATGATGAGATTGTTTGCAGGGATAGTTTATGATTCAAATTAAACATTTCAAAGGAATTCAGAGTGGGCAGTCAAGCCTTTAAAGCTGTCTAGAGGTAACAACTGAAGATTTCCATTTCAAAGACAGTATACATCAGGGTCAGAATGGACCTAGGCACATAGGACACAAATTGCAATTTAAAAGTCACTGAGCAATTTACACAGGTTTAATCAAAGCTATTCATATAATCCTATAGCCCTAATCCTTTGCAATCCTGCATTTTTTCCTGAAAGACTAAAGACCTCCAGATTTTTTACTGCATACATAGCTTCATAATTAAAACATGTTTAAAAATGTAAAAGAGGTGTCAAAAGCCAAATATTCCAATTATAACAAATCTTACATTTGTGGTTGCCTGTTAAATCTTAATGGAACATAAATTCTGTAAATGGACTTGGACGTACATGGAACATATGGCAAAGCAAGATCACAAACACCTGAGTTAGGAAATGTTAGTGTTTTCTAACAGCTGAGCACTTCTGTTATCTAAATGCCAATCACTTACTATAGATATTTTCCATTCATTTTCCTCCTTTACAAAAAATGAAAACAGAGGAAAGAATTTACTGTGAGACATCAGGATCGAATAATGTTATGTGGCTACTGCAGGAAATCTTAATTCCCTAGGAGATATGACAATCTCTTCTGTGTCAGAGGGATACATACTCACTCTCTCACTCTTAGCCATTCTCTTTACCTGAACAATTGAAGACAATTCTTGCATCTAGTGTTGCTAGAGGGTGGTGGGAGATTAAATCTGGGAGCAAGGTCTTTCTTTGCACACAACATTTCAGCTGCTGTCATGGTCTCCTCACTGCATCATACTAGGTCTGGTTAGCCTAAAAGTGGTCACATTCCCTTAAATTAGATAAAGCTCTGTTGAAGACAATTTCCTTTTTCTTTTAGAGTTTTTTTCTTTTTCCTCAAGATTTTTTAATATTTTCTAAATAAGCCTGTATTCAGGATAAAAGAGAAAAAAGTAGGGGCTGAGAAAAATGTGTCACAACTGAGATGCAAAGACATAAAGTCATTAAGAACTTGATGTTTCCTTCCTCAAGAACTTTCCTTGATGGTTTTAGTTAGTTGTCTGTCCTAAGTTGCACTACAGACCATCTCAGGATTTGTGTCAACATAGTTGCCTTTGTCACCATTGATGAAAACACATATTTACTTCTCCAAAAAGAAACATTTGATCATTACATCTGGATAAAAACAGAATCTTGGAGCAAGGTGTCCTGCGTAGGTCATTCTCACTAGGGCAGTTATTTTCTCAGGATGAGAAGTCAGTGGTCTCCAGAGATGATATTGATGTTTAGGATATGTATGGTAAATATCCAACATAAAACCACCTGTGTTAAGACACTGTAATGCAATAAAATCCAAAGTTTTTATGTGTATGTGTGTGTCCACTTGGGCCAACTTATTTAGAAAAAGAAACCCAAATAAACTAAAAACAAAACAAAACAAAACCACACACGCAAAAAAGCCAAATGCAACACCAAAACCAAAACCAAAACAAAACCCAACTAAACCTCCCCCCAAAAAAAACCCAAAAAAATCCCAAAACAAAACAAACAAACAAAAAAAAATTAAAGAGAACTATTTAGCAGATGATAAAACATAAATAGAGCTAAAGTTTTTTTTTAAGTCCTGTCTTTAAGCAATACATGTTGCACCAAACATTTCAAAGGCCTGACAGGAGGCATATGCCAGATAATTTACAGAAAATAGTTTTTACTTTCATATTTACAGCTAAAGACTTTATCTGACTGTTCTTGAACATATGCAGTTTTTAAAAGCCTTGTTTTAAAAGGAGACAAAATACAAGGATGAGAACAATACTTGACTAGAATCTACATCCAGCTAAGCATGTAGTCAATTTAAAAACAGATGCTATTTTCCCTGATTTTCCAAGGAAACTTCTGTTTGTTGTAGATTTTCTTGAGTATTTGGTTTCAAACTGGACTTCAGCCATCCTTTCTGATGGATCATTTAGAAGAATAACTAATAGTAGAGGCCATAGTATATAAACATTACAGAAATTCAGTAATACTTTTCTGGTTCTGCATTATTAGTTTCTAGCTCTTTAGCAAAAACTATATAAATAATATCACCAAGAGAGGAGAATAGGGAACCAAAAAAAAGAATTTCACTAGATAATACTGTGATGTTCAAGGATTGAGCCAAACAAAATGGCTTTGCATTACTTCAGAGTTCTGAATTAAGTGTAGAAGGTATAGACCTTCATTTGAAAGAGTGATGTGCTAAAGACAAAAATATAATTTGGGATAATAATGCAGGAAGTAGTTCAGGCAAGAAGTAGTCATATCAAAGACAAAGGAAAATCAAGGAAAAATGGTGAAGTTATAGACTTCCAGAATTCAGAAAGGGTGATCTCTTGCGATTTAGTAAAACAAAAGAGAAAGAAAAGGGCAAAAAAATTGCCCCAATTACTGTTGATTAAAGGACTTGAGAAAAGAATGAAGTGTCATTCATCACAAAGGTATGGAGAAAGAAGAATGCTTATGACTGTTCCGTAGTAAAGTAGAGAGACACTTTATAAAATATATATATTTACATAAGTATACACCATATATATATATATATATATACATAGTATGGGAGCTGACCTGCTGGAAAACAGCTCTGTGGAGAAGGACCTGGGGGTCCTGCTGGACAACAAGCTGTCCATGAACCAGAAGTGTGCCCTGGTGTCTAAGAAAGCCAATGGTGTCCGAGTACATTAGGAAGAGCAGTGCCAGCAGGTCGAGGGAGGTGATCCTGCTGGTCTACTCAGATGTAGTGAGGCCACATCTAGAGTGCTGTGCCCACTTATGGGGTCCTCCTTTGTTACATTTGTTTGTTTCATTATGTCCATGGAATGAGAGAACAGGATTAGAGTATCAGTATATTTAGATATTTATACCTCTCCACTTGGGGAAGCGTCATTTTCTTTTCTAAAGTACTTACAACAGGACAATTGATTATATTAACATAGCTATGTCTCAAGAATTTTCAATAAAGGAATCATATGACACATAAAAATTCACATTTACTTTTTTTTAAAATTTGCTTATTTGGCTGAAATTGTCAGATAATTTTCCCGCAGTAAATATCTACAGTCCCTTCTCCTATTGAGATAATGTGGTCAATATTACCCATAGAATTACCTGTCTAATACAAAAAAATTGTTTTAAGTGAATGGTGGTAAAAGAAAATTTTTGCATTAGGAATAAATAAACATATTAATAAGGATGTCACTAACAAAAGAGTATATTCAATATTTTCCCAACCAGAATATCTGATCATCTTTGCTAATAAATTCTGAAGGTTCTCCTCACCACTATCATTTTGTAATTTTTGGTTTTGAAGTAAATTAAGCACAGAAGAAAACTGAGTATGTTAAGGCAATGCTCTTCTCCCTTTTTTGCTTTTGAAGTCTCAGAGTATCAAAAAATACTGAAGATACCCTATTGAAATTTTGGCTTTTGAGGTATATTTGACTCTTGGGATACACTTAATTTAATGTGTTTTGTTAGTTATATGTTTATTGAGGGCACCAAAACAAGAAATCAAATCCTGAATTTTGAAACAAAGCATGCAATTAGACAATATACAGGATTTTCACCTTTTATTGTCATCTTTAACCTAGAGCTAAATTCTTTTTGTCAGACTACCTACAGGAACTAAACTTGCCCTTTCAATTCACTTAAGTTAACTGAAAGTAAACTGTCCTTGATCTACCACTTCAAACATAATGAATTATATTTTTCATTAATTTCTAATGAACGGTTCACGGCTAAATACTGCATAGAGAATATAAAGCCAGAGATGTATGTGAGGAAGTATCTCTGGGATTAGATGTATTCTGCTAGCTGTATTATCAAGAAAGAAACAGCACACACTGCTTGTTGCCTCAATATCCTGCAATAAATAGTTTTTCTGCCTCTTCTCATTCCCATACAGGACAACACTATTTATAATCCTTGAAAATGGCGACATTTTTTACAAAAATTACCACACTTTTATTGTTGGTGGGGCTTTTTTGTTTGGTTTGGTCTGTTTTTTTTTCTTTTTCTAATGGTAAAAGCAAAATTAAATAAGTATAGTGAAGGCAGATGCTAGGTACCTTTACCAACCCTGTGATCAAAATGCAGATTTTTTCCAACCTCAGAATTTTCCAAAATCCCCAAAAGGCCTAAGATTGCAATCCAGAGAGAGGACAGCTAATGTCTATATTTTAAATGCCAAATTGAACCCTTTCCCCCTTTCCCTCACCTCCCAATAAGAATAGGATTACAAAAAGAAAATACTGAAATTTTCAGTTTTAAGGTAAAAGAAAGGGATCCCTCAACAAACAATGTAACAGCTATATATGAACCTTTTTCTTTGTATCACAGTAAAATCAAACCACGTTTCAAAACTTGGTTCTTTTGTCTGATTTTATCTAAATGTAAAAAATCAGAGTGTGGGAAGGATGTCAAAATATATTGCACCTAGGGTCTCTGATAACAGGAGGTAACCAGAAGAGAATGAATGGCTGTCACACTACAACTGTCAAACCAATATGTAATTCTATTTTGGATGCTACTATTTGGCTAAATATTTTGACTTGACATTTTCTCCTGCAGGGACTTAGCTGTAAAGCTGGTATGTGTGTAATCTTGATGCTCACTATACAGAGCCTCATACCTGGCCTATTTGAAAAGCAATGAGCCTTACAAGGGGGAAGAAAACCTATGGTATTCTCTTGGCAGGAAAAAACTAAAATTTAGATTGACTTTCCTGCTGTATGTTGACATAAAGTGGCATGACATTATAGTGATTCTCTTTCTGTGTAGTAATGGGGTGTATTTAGCTGAGACTGAAACACAGATGAATCCTGTGCTGCCATTAACTTAATAAGCTGTGGAATTGAGGAGAGAGAAACCTGATGAGGTTCAGCAAGGGTGAGTGTCAGTGTGGGATCCTGCACCTGGGCACGAACAGCCCCAAGTGCCAGCACAGGCTGGGGCTGCCCTCCTACAGAGCAGCTCTGTGCAAAAGGACCTGGGACTGCTGGTGCATCACAAGCTGTCCATGAGCCATCAGTGCCCCCATGGCCAGGAGGGCCAATGTCATCCTGGGGTGCATTGGGAAGAGTGTGACCAGCAGGTCGAGGGAGGTGATCCTCCCCCTCTACTCAGCCCTGGTGAGGCCACACCTGGAGTGCTGTGTCCAGTTCTGGGCTCCTCAGCACAAGGGAGACAAGGAGCTACTGGAGAGGGTCCAGTGGAGAGCAACAAGGATGATCAGGGGTCTGGAGCTTCTCATGAGGAGAGACTCTGGGAGCTGGGCCTGGAGAAGACTGAGAGGGGATCTCACCAATACACAGAAATATCTCAATGGTGAGTGTCAGGAGTATGGTGCCAGTCTTTTCAGTGGTGTCCAATGACAGGATGAAGAGCAATGACCATAGAGTAAAACACAAAAATACTCATCTCTGGAGACATTCAAAACCCACCTGGACATTTCTCTGTATAACCTGCTTCAGGTGACTCTGCCTTGGCAGGGAAGGAGGGGTTGGATTGGATGATCTCCAGAGAGGGCCTTTGGAAGGGCCCTTCCTACAACTCTGTAGTTCTGTGATTCTTCCTGATGCTTATTGTTCAGGCAACAGTTACATTAACATTTAACACCAGAGATTTTCAGACATGGGCAGGTTTGCTCAACCACTGTAGAGATCTCAAAGAATATATGGCATTATTTTAATGATGAAAAATGACAGGCTTTTTTTACAATAAATAATAAATGGGTTTTGTAAAAATATTAGTCCTATTTTTGAATAAAAACATTATTTCTGTTCCCCATTTTGACAATTAACTTTCTGCAAGAAGAAATGGCAAAATATCGTCATTTGATTTTGCCGCATCTGTTCAGAAGCCTAGGGTTTAACTAGGTTCTGATTTATCAAGTAATCAAAAAGGGGTGTAGGATACGATCAATGGGACCTATGGGAACCACCTGTAAATTATAGACTTATTAAAGCCAGGTACATGTTCAGAAGCCTTGCTGACATCTTGCTTTATGCATTACTGAAAATATCTTAAGATATGAAATAATTTTTTTGTAGATGAATGAGGGCCATGGCATCAAAATTTATCAGTCACTAAAATTTAAAATGGAAAAGGAAAGGAGGTTTAAATATACACATTCAGCAATAAATCAGAAATCATACTAAGCAACTAAGTTAAATTAGTCTTTGCTCTTACTTAAGTAGAATAAGAATATCATTAAGATAAATTGTTATATATATGAAGAATAAAGAAACATTAAACTGCATAAAGCTTAAAAATGTAATAAAGTGCTTTGTATAATTTCAAAATTTGTGAATAAACAACTGTAACATTAACAACCAACTAGTTTGTACTTTTGGTAATTGTAGCCTTTTTCAGTACATGGAAATACTTCACGATCGGCTTCCTTTGCATTTTTTTTTTTTAAATTTGTGGCAACTCCCTGTAAAGTGATTTTTAGGGCCATGATTACATTGTAAACATTTGAGTGTACTCTTATTGAAGTCATTAGAGCTATTTCTGTATATACAGGAAGTGTAGAACAATCTTGGAATACGGTGAAAGGCTTCAGCATTTTTATTGCAGAATCCTGAATGTTTCGTTCTAGATACTTGATATCATGTAAAAACCCCATAGACAATATCAATAGTAAAAAAAAAAAAAAAAAAAAAAAAAAAAGTAGGGAAATTTCTAGAGACATTTCTTGGGACCCTTTATTATGGTAGGTTAATTTTGTATTACTTTGAATTTTTGATCACTATTTTTATGACGGTCCTTAAAGTTTATCTTCAGAGAAGCTATTAAAGAATTTTGGCAGACATTCTTTAGTTGGTTTCCTGAAATAGCTGAGGGTCTAGCAGTGACATAAATAAACAGTCAACTTGAATTCAGGGCTTTGGCTAGTCTTTCTTACCATCTGTGGTAATAAATCAATTTGATGGTGTGGATCACCCTGATGCATTCCTTTCCTCCAATGCTGCTAACTTGGAAGGGCTGTTGTTTTACTGTTGAACTTTCATTTGCAATACTGGCCAGCTGTTCTATAAACCCAGATGTTTGAACAGAAAAGATAAACAGATGACCTAACTGATATAAAGAGTTTACAAAGAGCTTTAGTTTTTCCTCTGCATAATTGATCTTCAGCATCAAAGCATTGTATGTCTGAAATTGTATGAAGCTAAAAATATTTCAGTTAAATCAGCCCAAAACGGGTATAAAAGCACATTTACTATAATTTAAATTATTTTTCCAGTACCTTAAATGAGGCCTTAATTACTACAAAAGAACTTATACAGTGCTTTTTATAGTTGGAAACATTTGTTTCTGAAACATGCTTTCCTGCTTTCTTGTGTTTTACAATTACTATGGATGACACAGGTACAGGGTCATGTTCTGACTCTATTACTTTCACACTCATAAAAATTAAAATGAAAATACTCATGTATAATTGTTTTATGGAAATGCAAATCTCTGGATTTTTTTTGTAAGAGGGTACACACGCTTACTTTACTATGATTTAGGAAGTCTCAATGACTGCCTTGATATTATAAGGCTCAAAGTTTCTGTGAAAGTATCTATGTGGTTGCATATACACAGCCATCTAAAGTGCAAACAGTGTAACAGTGTAACAATAATTGCATGCATTAAATCAGGTTTATCTCTGTACGTCATTTTATACAAAATGCAATGTGTGTGGTGCATGACATTCCATCATTCTCTTTTCCATTTAAGCATCTAAATGGCCACTAACTTTGTAGCACGTGAAAGTTTCAAAATGATCAATAGCTTCACCTCCCTAATGGTAAGTATTTGCATTACATTTTTATAGCTTGGGAACCAAACATGACTGTGGCAGAAATAATTTGTAGGCCTTATGTAAACCAAAAATGAGCTGCAGCGGATAACTGGCTGCTGATGTTGATGGTGACTAGGAATTTTGTATGATTTATGAAGTAAGGGGGGTTTTCTATTGTTTATCAACTTGTCCCTCAATCAAAACGCTTAGACAAAAGCCAGTGCTTTGGTATGAGTTTTGGACTTTAGAGAGCTCATGTTTATGTATGAGATGTATTATGCTCCACGGCAATAGAGGCTTAGCCCTCACAGAAAAGAGACTATGAAAAGCCAGTGCAGAGAGAAGCTACTCAGAAAGCAATTCAGAATACAGATCTTTTTTGGTTCTCTGGATCACTCTGTATAAGGAGAGCTTTGTGCCCCAGTGGTAGAACTATAGTGCGTCACAGTTATGCAGGTGTAACATTAAGCCCTGTAGTATCAAGCCAATTTAAGAACCTAACAGCTTGTTTTAGGTTAAATATACCATAGGCTAGCTGTTAATACCTGAAACTGTAACAGTGCCTTAGCCTCAGCTAAAACACAAGCCTAAATAAACAATAATCTTGACATTTGTTTACCCAGCAAAATTACTGTAGAGTGAGCTGGGATAAGAATTTATATTATCATAGATACTTTATAAAAATTTTCTTTGTGGTCAATTCCATATGATTAATCACCATGATTACTTTCTCGCAGTAAGATTATTTTATTGTGAGACAGCTTATTCCCATAGAAGAGTGGTAAGTTAAACTTTGAAAACAGTCAACAGCTGTTAGCTATTCCCTGCTCAGTGAACACTAAATACCTAATAAGGAGCAGTGTTATGTAAATAATGAAGAGTTGTTGTGATGATATGACTAGGTATGAGTTTACATGTAGACAAGTCTTCTAACTGTCTCTATAAGATAGCTTACATTGCCTTTTTTGTTGTCAAAATATGCAATGCTGTAAGTCTTAAGGCTAATTCTTGAGGAACTATCATAGACTCTTTTCACTGTGAGATATATCCTTTCAGCAACTTTTTTACCCTGCTTTCAATCATCTTCTTCTCAAGTTTGGTTAGTAATTTTCCCACGTGTAGGAAGAGTTTTACTGAACTCCAAAGAGATCAATAAAGTCTTTAAAAAGACCATGAAGAAAGGTTGGCATAAGTTAAGCAGTGGGGAATAGGAGACTACTGGATGCAGAGACATCCTTTAAGAAAGAGAAGCCAGTTCCCAACAAAGAGAAGACAAGAACATACAGCCCGGTAGAAAAAAATGTTAAATTGCCATCAGAATAGCTGAAAATTATAGTGACCATTCTTCAGCATGCTGAAACCATGAAAGCTAAAAAAAAAAAAAAAAAGAAAAGCAGTATTTTCAAAAACCTGCCATATATGTAAGACAAATACTTGATTAAGATGTAGATGGAATATTAAAGAGTATTGATACATAGCAGAAAAACCAAATCAGATTTTTGTGTGTGTCTCAGTATCCACTATAACAATGTTTTCTGAAGTTTCCCAACTAATCTGTTCTTCACAGAAGACAAGGGATAGGTTCATTCTATAATGTCAGTATAACAGAATTTAAAATAAACTTGTAACAGTAACAAATTGCAAAAATGAGATAGTATTTTCCTTTAAGTGTTCCAGAGCTATTAAAATCCTAAATTGCTATCCTGTGGAACCCACCCCTATCATTACTGTCTGTACCAAAAGAACAGAAAATAAATCAAAGTGTAACATCAATCTTTAGCAAAGAATCTGTGAAAATTAAAGAGAACTACATCCCTTTATTTATAACCTCTGCAGGGAGCAGAGTACAATTTCTTGGTGTATTAAAGAATTTAATCACCTTGATTATTACAGTAGAAGAATGGTACTTGCATGAATTTGCAATAGTGTGGTGGGTTGACCTTGGCCACTCTATCACCCCTTTCATCCACTGAAAGGAGGACAGGTTGCATTTGGACATGCAAAGGAAAAAAAAAATCCCAAATGTTTTATTACTGTATCAGCAAGTGGTATCTGGTCACATTCTTGGAAGCAGGGCTCCAGCATGTATAGTCATTGCTATGGAAAGTAAATGTTGTAAATAGTAAATGCCCCCATTTGCTCCTTCTTTTCTTAGCTTTTATATCTGAAAAAGGTATGTGTAATCCCTTCAGTTAACTTGGGTCAACTGTCCTTATCTATGTCCTTCCCCAAGACCTTTCCTACCCCTAGCCTATTGATGGAGGAAAATGTTGGAAGAGACATGGCTGATGCTGTGCCAGTGTTGCTCAGCAGTAGCCAAAACACTGCTGTGTTATCAACACCTTTCTAGCCACCAATGCAAGGCACTGTGAGGGCTGCTGTGAGCAAATGAACTCTGTCTCAGCTAAATTCATTGTATTCAAAACTAATGCAGGAATGATCTGTGATAAGTTATGAAATTTGCTCAAAAATAATATAACCCAACTGAAATTTGACTTTGAAGAGTTCCAGAAAGCTCTTACAATGCTGAATGCATATATTGAAATTATTTGTCAAGATAAAGTCTATGCCAATATAAAGCAATTTACAGAGGGAAAAAAAGCCTTAAACACACAATTATACAGTCCGACTTGCCAGAAAAGAGTAATAGTAAACAGTTTTCTCAATGGTCAATTCAAGATTTAACAACACCTAAAATGCCATACAAATTAATAGGAAGCAGCAGAGAACGGAGACTAAATTAGAAATCACTGTCACTCTGCTACTGTACAAATTCACATTTAAAATACAAGATAAGGTTGAGGTAATTTCAACTAAACCAGAAAGCAGCAGAACTAGGAAAACACAGAAAATAGTGAAAACAATGTTCAAATGAGAAATAGGCTGCCTACAAAGAGAAATTAAATAGCCAGGAACCTTTTATCTTGGAAAAAAAGTCAGCAGATAGAAATTTTCTAGAGGACTGTAAAATCATCAACATAAAGGAGACACTGAGTAAGAAATGATCAATTTTTTTCCTAGTATTGAAACTGTGTGGCAGGATTTTTGCTAGAGGGGGTGGCTGTAAGAGGACTTCTATAAGAAGACGCCAGGAACTGCCCACATCTCACTCAGACAGAGCCAGTTCCAGCCAGGTACAAGCTGGACCTACCACTGGCCAAAGCTGAAACAATCAATGACATCAGTAGCATCTCTGTGATAAAATATTTAAAAATAAAAAATACAGTGCAGCAGCTTGTAAGACAGGGATGAAAACATGACAGAAGCATGCAGACACCAAGGTCAGGGGACAAGGAGTGGGAGGTGGTGTTTCAGGTGTTGAATTCTAAGGCCATCATGCAGACTATGGTGAGACAGCTGTGTCCCTGCAGCCACTGAGGTCCATAGTGAAGCAGATATCAATATCAACCTACAATCTATGGAGAGCCCTATGGTGGAGCAGGCAGATATGCCCTGCAGGAAGCTGCAGCCTGTAAAGTGCCTACACAGGAGCTGGCACCCAACAGGACCTGCACCACATGGAGCGAGGCACATATAGGTGCGGGTTTTCTGGCAGAACCAGTAGCAAGGACTGATTTTGAATTTAAAGAAGGACTGTATACCATAGGTGGCACCCTACATCAAAGCAGTGAAAAAGTGTGAGGAAAAAGAAAAGGCAGAGATGAAGAGCTTTGAACTGACTGCAACTACAATTTTCCCATCTCCTTGTATGACTTGGGACTAGGGAGAGATAGGACAGAGTTGAGCATGGGAAGAAGGGAGCGGTGAGGGGAAGATGTTTCTAGTTTCTCACCATGCTTCTCTTTTACAATTAATGTGTAATAAATTAATTTCTCCAAGTGAAACATGTAACAATATTGTTAAGTGATATTCTTGTTGAACACATTATTTTTTAATTGAATTTTCCCCCTCTGTCCTTTTGAAGAAGTGTAATTATAGAGTAATCTGATGGGAACCTGGTGGCTCAGCCAAGGTCAACCCATCACATCCCAACATAAACAGTACTGAGTGTGCTTGTTCAATTATCAGGAAGCAGGTTTAAAACAAAATCAATAGAACATTTTTTGACACAATAGCTATCCTTCAAGTCATTCAGAAGCAGCAACATACAACCATTAGCCGCATTGTTGCATCACAACAGCCTGGCCCTTCAGGACAAGAAGCACAAGTACTGTATCAGCACAGGCATGTGGTTCCTGTTATCAGGGATCAAGTTAATTCCCTGGTGGGCTACTACCCAGGAGCTAATTTGCTCCTATATGCTGTGACAGGTAGATATGCTCTTATTCATTCTGTAATTTCCTAGGTACAAAACAAGAGGAAGACCTACTTGTTTTGCTTCAGAATATAGAAAGGATTAAGTTTTTACTCTTTGTACAGTGAGTTTACAAATACGAAAAAAAAATTGCTCCATCAAAGTTAATGGAATTTCTGTGGCTAACTTCTGTAAGGCCAAGTTATTTATCCATACAAAAGTTGTTTCCTGCAAAAACTGAACTGTACTGATTTGCACCTTTTATCCTAAGTATTGGTGAGGGCTTTTTCTGGTTTTGTTTTGTTTTGTTTTGTTTTTTTTTCACATTTTCTGACTTTCCTGGAATGAGCTTCCTTTGCTTGATCTCTACTCAAGGATTCCAAATTTTTTTATTTGTCCACAATGAAAAAATATATTTCCTCCATATACTCAGATCAGGAATTTTCCACTTGAATTACTGAAAATTGGTTTGAAATAAGGCGGGTGGAGGGGAAGATGAAGTAAAATAGTAATTTTTTTAATAGACACCTAAAAACAAAATGTACTTTTTCAGAAATTGTTAATGTTGCTAGTTTTATAAATATGAAATACAGTTTGATGAAGTTCTGTCTTCTGATATATGTATTTTATTCATTCTGCAAATTTATCAGTATTTTCTGTAGTTCCACAGTTATTGAATGGATCTTTGTATTTCAGATATATAGTACTCTGAATGTGTACTTCATGACTATTATTCTACACTATTCTAGAAAATCATTGAAAATTCACAAGTATTTAGGCCTGAATATAAGTAAGGATTCATTGCAAGCCCTAACACAGAACAACTTATAGTATTTGTGTGCATTACAATGAAACTATGAAAACAGAATGATCATTCTGATCATTCAGTGATCATTCAGAAGTGTAGACTATGGCACAAAATAGTAACAAGTAAATAAAAACTGAGTTTTCAGATCCATTGACAGAATTCCAGTCTAGTAGATTAAATTAATCAAGAAATGACAGAGGAAAAATGCAGAGGTTGAGAAAGGGAAGGTGAGAGATCATCAGTAAACTTTGAGCTAAGCAGTAAGCACTAAAATAATGAGTATACAATAAGCTGCTTGAATAGCAAATGCTACTGGCAGAAATATAGGGATATCTGGCTTGCAGGTATTTGGATGACATCTGTCCCCATCTACTGAGACATTACACTAGAAACTAGGATGAATCCTATCACCTACAAATTTCTGAAACTTCACTACAGATGGCATTTTGTTATTTCATTATGTGATGACTTACAGTTGTGCCGTCGTGTCCACTCGGCAATCGCTCGAGTGACCCGGCTAGGTGACACGGCGACGGCAGAGGGCACCCCCTTTGGGTTCCCCGAAGGGCTTACCAGGGGTGCCTCTGGAGGAGTGACGGGACGGCAAGACCACTGAGAAAAGAGGCTGACTCTCCTCGGGGGCAAACGTCAGGTTTTATTGATAGCTCCAAGAGCTCCAACAGCTCCTAACTCCAGCCGACCGACGAGAGCCCCGAGAAAGGCTCTGCGGCGACTTATAAAGGGGGGAGTGGAAGGGGAGAACAACCAATAGGGACAAACCGGGGAGTGACTTTCGGGGAAACAGACAGGGATGACAACCTATTAAGGGGAGGTAGGGGAGGGGTCCCTGGTCCTGATCCAATCACTCGACGCCCTTGATGGAAGTTTCGAGGTGGTGGGAATGGGCTGCCGAGTGATGGACAGGGCGCCAGGGAGGGGACACAGGAATGACTCAGCAGTTCTGCTGAGTCCAGGGGTCGCCTAAGGGAAGAGTAACAAGGAAGGAACCAAAGGGATGTGGGGGAGCAACAGGGGCAGACCATCTTAACAACACGGGTAAAAGCAAACACAATACAACACAGTTGCACTCTGTAACTGTTATGACAGATTACATAAACAAAATAATGTGGAATATCAGCAATTTAGAATAAGTTTTTTGCTTGAAAGTGCCCTGGATTAAAAAAAAAAAAATTCCAATGTGAACACTAGTTTGCATTTAAGTAAGTTTGTTCCTGGAAATGCCCTCATGAATTTTCAAAGAATCATAAAATGGTTCGGGTTTGAGAGACAACCTAGTTTCAACCTCCCTGCCATGGACAGATTCACCTTCTACTGGACCAGATTGTTCAAATCCCCATCCAGCCTGGTCTTGAACACTCCCAGAGGTTTTGCATATATGTGAATATATATACACATACAAACTAAAGAGAACAAAACCTCTTTTCTTAGATGAAACAGAAACATATATTCTCCTTCCAGCCTTATTTTGACAGTTAGATTCCTGAGAATTTTTATCTTTAATAAAGTACTAATGAAATCCCTTGAAAAGTAATGTACCTCACAAAATAGTAAATTATAACAACTAAAGCATAACCCTTTGTGATTAAAGTCTTACAGATAAAATCAAATCTCTAATCTGAAATGTACTGCGCTATGTAATACTCTATTACTTATGTAATACTATGTAATTACTATTACTATGTAATACTCTTACTTAAATAACAAAAATGTAGTTTTTACCTTACTGAATGAAAAAGTATCAGTTTTGCAACTGCAGAGTCTTTTCTTTCCTTATCAAAAAACTTACATTTATGTGAAGCTTTACAGGCATTTTAGAGGAATAAATGGGTACCCTGCAAATACTAATGTCAATGCTAAATCTGAAAGCAGAACATCCATAGCTGTGTGGTTCTGCATCTGAGTTAATTAGCCCTGCTGTTAGAGCTAATGAGCCTAGGCAGTGTGCTGCAGAAATGCAACCTCCTTTTTTTTGCACCATGAAGTGCAAGCATACCCTGATTAGCAGGCCAGGAGGTAAATATAGTATGCCTATAAGCCTGCCTTTTTCCAAGGAAATGGAGGTTTACACATTTTATGTGGCAATTTGAAATCATATACTTTAACCAGTTTGTTATGGCCATTTTTGAGGAAACATTTAAACATATATAATTTGACAGATTTAACCATCACACATGGTTCAACTTCCCATGCCCTTCCTTATCATTATTTTTTGAAATTTTTAACTGGACAGAGATGTCACAATCATGTCTCAGTAGTGGCTGAAAAATAACTGTACCTCATCAAATAAAAAAATTAATAGGGAAGACAATTTTGGTAATTAATACAGTTTTCAAATATTGTAAACACTTTTGAGACAATTAGTATCCAGTGCAAAAAGTCAAATTACTAAGATTTTGCATAATAAGGCTGAAGTAGAGGAAACTTCAAAGTAGCTTTAAATACAAGCATAAAGAGGAATTCTTCTTTATAGCATAATTAACTGTATAATTGCATTTTCTATATGTTTTATGAGATTTATATGGTCATGGGTGCTCAGGTCCAGCTTTCGTTGAGCATCACGAATTGGCTAGATGCAGTGATTGCTCCAAAGACTAAAGCAAAATATAGAATTCTAAAGCTACTTCCAGGCAATTAATTTTGTCTGCCTGAACACTAAATAAAAAATAGCTTATTTATTAATATAATAATTATATGCTAAGCAATTAAACAAGGATTTCAGTTATAGTGTCGTGCATGCAGAAAAAGTTTAACTTGAGTTCTCTTTTGATAACTGTACAACAATGTTACTTAAGCAGTCTGCTTGTGGAAGAGACAGATTGAAATCTGAAAATGATAACTATATAAAAAGTCTAATTATGAAAAAAAACTCCTGACAAATCATGATGAACAACACTGGAAAGCTGAATTGATTAAATATGATATTTAACATAAGAAAATATTTATAAAATATGAAGTACTATGTATATAATATATTCTTTTATTTATATAAATATTTGACATTTTAAATATTCAACTTAACAGTGTTATTTAAGGTAAATACTATTTTTTTGTTTGCATGCAAATATTAATTTATGAATTTTTATATTGGAGAAAACAACTTAATTTACTAGCTATGTGATAAAAAATGTGAATATTTGGATTTCTCATATAATTTTTCCTTAATGTAGAGGATACAAACACATTGATGCACATGGACATGGTCCTCAGCAACAGCCTGAAGATGGTCCTTCTTGAGGAAGGTAGTCAGGCCAGATGATCTCGGAAGTGCCTTTCAAACTCAACCATTACGAGATGCTGTGACATGGTACTGTTGAGATGGTCATTTAGCATTTTTCATTGTCTTTCTAGTACACTGAATGTCTTCTCTCAAAACTTTCCCATTGAAATTTTCTGAAACACATTTCTGCATGAAATTTAAGTATTTAAATATTTATTCTATTTTGCTACAGAACAAATTTCAGAGTATTCCTTTCCACCAAGAAGAAAATTTGATCTAAAATAATATCTCTAAATAACATTAACTACTACTAAAGTATAAGGATTAATTTTTTAAAATAATGAGGAAAAACTCAGGAGAGTTGTTCATGCACAGATTGGTGGATGCAGAAAGAGAGTGGGCCTTCCCTCTTGCTGTCTACTCCACATTTCTTTCTGAGACAGAGCTGATATTGTATAACCCAGCTGGAGCACTTCTGTCAACACCAGGACTGGAGTGGTTCCTGCAGGGAAGGCTGTTTTATTTGCTGTGGACAGGGCAACTGCTCAAGTCATAATGCATGTACAAGGTGTAATGCCCTGGCCTACTCAGCAGGTTTAGGGGGAGGTAGTTTGATTTAGTCTGGGTAGGGCCTGAGAGAAACAACGAAATTCTCAGGAGGTTCAATACTTGCAAGCTTTAGAACATGAAGAATAAGGTACTAGAGAATTTTAAAAGAACATCCAGACAAAGTAAGGCCCTTCTAACATAAAAAGGGGAAATTTCCTAGACTGTTAGAGCTGGGAGATTTCCTTAGCCCTTAGTATTTAATTTTCTGTCAGGACCTCATGAAAGCCAAAACCCTGGTGCCTGACCAGTCTGTCAGCCTCCAATTAAGGGGGCTCTTCACTGAGCAATCCTGCTGGACTGAGGGGTGGTTTGACTGACTTAGGGAAATACAGCATCACAAGAGAGAGCCCTCAGCAGGTCTTCCCAGTTTATGAACCCTCAGGGGGTCTTCCTCTTTATGTTTTACCCTTTGCCTAGTAGCCTTGAAGGACTAACACCAAGTGTTTCCAGAATTACACACTTTATTAATATAAAATCGTGACAAGTTAATGTTTGACAATTGCCGTTGATAGTATCTGACTGCAAAAACATATTCAAAGCAATATACAGACAAGCTCAAAACCCCAGTAAAATATTCACCCTGTATGGGTATTTACCCAACAGGTGTCCTTACAGGGAAGAAGACAGATTCAGCCTGTTGACTGATCCCATCTGTTAAAATGGAGTCTTCCCTAACTTCTTCCTTATTCTTGACTTATTTTTTAACTTCTTTATGTTTAAGTGGAGATTGAGTGACTCTAGTCATACATACCCCTTTTACCAATTGGTGTAAAATTCTCTCACTTTGCTTTTAAAGATACAGTCAAAAATACAGAATGCATGCCCAGTGGGGGGAGATTGTACCTTGGAGGCTGGTTGCGGCTTTGCTTTGTCTTCCCCGGTCCTGGGCAGCTCTGCAGAGCCCAGCAAGGGCATTGCTTCTTGGCAAGACCAGGGCACCGCTTCCTCCCGGGCACGGCTGCGTTCCGCGCACCGGGGTGGGGCTGGTTGCGCTCTGCTGCCGTGTGCGAGGGGCAAGACAAAGAGGGAAGGAATGTCCACTCGGTCCACATGGTCGGCTGGAGAGGGCTCTGAGATGAACGGGGACGCGGGGATGGGGTAACTGACAAGGAAGTTTCAGGAAAGAACAGGGGGTGGTTACTGGAGTGACATGGGGAAGATCCAATGGCAGGCAGCCTGGAGCGAACCATTGCAGGGGGAACAGGGGTGTACAAAGGGGGACACAGAACTGGCTAACTTAACATTTTAAAACCCCTAATCTGAACACAGCCCGGGATGCAACAGCTGGTACCTTTGGCATGGAGGCGTGCCAAATACCAACTGTAATATACTTATATATTATACTTACATATTACAGTTAGGTTGTTCATTATAGGATGAAGGTTGTTCATTATAGCCTAACTGTAATATATAAGTATATTACAGTTAGGCTATAATGAACAACCTTCATCCGAGGAGAAAGATTTTGGCACAGTGGGAAACCTCTGTGAAGTTAGAAAGCTGTTACCTAGCTGCCATCAGTTAAACTTTGTGGGATGAAACACACAACTGGAATGCTGCAACTCATGGCTTATAAGTAGATAAAACACAGGGGCTCAAAGAAGGGGCAGGGGAAAGAGTTGCCCCATAGTGAGTGTTTCCACCAAGCTGTCTTTGGAAAACAGTGTGGAACAGATTGAGAGTTTATGGATGAAAATTGGAGGCCAAGCCAATAACTGAAACCTCGCGGCTTGTGTTTACCCCAATCAAAGGTAGTCTGTCAGCGAAGTTCAACTACAGGAAGCATCATGCTCATAGGCTGTACCCAGTCTGGGCACTTCTCTGGGAACAAAATAGAATTGCAAGCTGTAAACAGCCCCAAAAACCCTTGGAGTGCATTGAAGGTGGAATGCAGGTGGAATCCCAATCAGAGGCAAACCTTTATTGGATCTGTTGCTTCCCAACACACACAAACTAACTAGAGAGGTCAAGGTTCTTGTCAGCCTGGGTTTCAGTGGTCATGCTGGTTTTTGCTTCAGTTTTCAGTCTTCACACATCCCTGAAAATCAACTCCTCTCCATAATAAAGGAACACCAGATTCATGACACCCTGAGGACCCTGAATAGACATAGGTCTATGGTGAAATGAATCTGGTGAGATGCATCCTGAGGGAATTGGCTGATGCTGTTGCCAAGCCACTCACCACCATATTTGAAAAGTCATGGCAGTCAGATGAAGTTCTTGGTGACTGGAAAAATAGAAACATGGCACCCATTTTTAAAAAGAATAATAAGGAGGACCCTAGGTACAGTCAACCAGGCAGCCTCACCTCAATGCCTGATAACATATGGAACAGATGCTCCTGAAGTTATGTCAAAGCATATGGAGGGCAGGGAGGTTTTCAGAGATAGTTAATGTATCTTCACTGAGGGCAAATTAAACACAGCCTTAAGTGAGTCAACTACTGAGCAATAAGATGTTTCAAAATAATTTTTATCTTGTCTTCTAATTTGAAAGCCTAGACCTGTACTCTCACATACTGAAATATCAGTAGATGCTCCTGATAAAAGGTCTTAACCTTTTACGCAGAGGTAAAATCTTGCATTTTATGAAATTTCTAGAAAGGAAGAAAAATTTCAGTTTATGCTTCTCTGAAACAGTTTTATTTATACTATTTTGTTGTTCATTCTTCTTTCCCAATCTGTGCTGCTTTATTTTTCAATGTAGCATCAGAATACAAAATTCAGTCACTCACTGTGCTGTAGCACATACTTGGGTTAAAATTAGTCTCTTCATGAATAGTCTTATATGAAATATTTTTGACTGATCTCCTCACTGTTTTTTTTTTTTCTTTGAAGCAAGTTTAAAATTACTGTTTTCTGAAAGAGAGTTCTTCCATATTTTTTACATAGCAAAATCTCCCATTTAGTGAATGTAAGGCACTACTGAATATTCTTTTTTGTCTCGAAAAAATTATGCTAATTCCTTCATCTACAAATTGCTGCCAAGTTCACAGGATATGTTCTGGGTGTTGAAAATGTACAATGAAGCATGAGAGAGCATAGATATTAGCATTTGTCTTCTTCACTGGAGTTCATTTAAAAAATATTATGGTTTATTCATGTAGCACTTTGAAGTCCATTCTAGAAAGTGCCATAGTATTAGTTAAGGTTAAAGGTCTGGGTTTGGTTGAACATTCATTATTTTTATTTTATTTTATTATTTTATTTTATTTTATTTTATTTTATTTTATTTTATTTTATTTTATTTTATTTTATTTTATTTTATTTTATTTATGTAGGCAAATGCTGAAAGCATGTGCAAAAGAACTGAAGTTATCATTATTGAGCTTCTATCCCATAAGACTTCACTGGATATTCTATTATATTATCCAATTTCCCATTGACCTGATTTTGTTCCCCTGACTATAACAGTCAGAGTATTGCTCAGAATGCTCAGGATGGCTTCTGTAATAAAACCAGTTAAACCTAAAACCTCCCCCTGTGCTGTTTAAAGTATAAGCAGGTTTTAAATTGATTGACTAAAACAAAACACCCTCCTCCTCCCTCAGGGAATTTATCAGTTGAACTCCGGTCACAATGTGAGTTCTTGCTTGGCTGTCCAGGGATTCAGTGTTGAAAATGATGAGAAGTGATGAATCTTGGTCATATGAAAACCCTGAGGGATACAAAATTTTATTAGGTGGTGGATGCAAAACACAATGAGCCCTCATCCCAGCCATTTTATTCCTAATAAAGGGTCTATCTGAGTCAAGCTAATTTCCCCCACTTATCTGGGAATCTATGTAAAGATCTCTTGCTCACAGAAATTCTGTTAATTTTTTTTTTTTCCACTTCTACCTCTGACTTCTGTTATGGTCACAAGTTAACACAATAAAGTCTGAATGAGATAATTTCAGGACAGACTTATCTTTCTTTAAGTTACATTAATTTGGGCCTGTTCCAGTTACCTGCCTTTGAGGAACAGGACATGTACAGTCAATTAGAACAAACTTACATCTATTGATCTTTGTACAGCTAGCTCTGTATTTTCTTACTGCCAGCATATTTTATGCATTTTGAATATTTAGAGTAATTTAAATTTACTGAATATTGCACAGCTGAAAGACTGGGGCTGTCAAATTCTTACTTCCACTATAGGAGGAATTAATTAAATTCATGCAATCAACTGATGTGCTTTTTTTTCACATACAGAACAATCTACATGCATGAAGCCATTTAAAAAAAGAATATCACTGTGATAATTTTCATAGCTGGATAAGAACACTTTATAATATAAGAATACTTTATAATTACTTGTGTTGCATATGTATGTTTGGTTTCTTCTTTTTTTCATTAATCACCAGAGGAAAAATCCCACACTGAACAACACATTTTTATTCTGAGATAAAGTTATATTTGAGGAACCACCATTTTCAAAACAGAAAACTTTCCCAAAAATTAAGCTTCAAAACCTTCACAAGAATTGAAAAGTAAAAAATACCATTCATGGAAAAAATGCTAAGTGAAAATTAAAATGCCTGCACTTCCTTGTGCATCAGTTAAGACTATGTGACTAACATGAATGGGACTGCTCAGCATGTTAGGGATTACCCACCAGAAACAGTCAAATAATCCTGAGGTAAATAGTCACACATGTACACTATGAAGTCACAAACACTTGTAAAAATTACTGTGAGCTGCTACCAAACAAGAGCCATTTACATATGCCTTGAACCCAAGCTCAGTGGTTGCAAAGGCCAAGCCTGATATTTAGGGAAATGATGGGTTTCCTACCCTGATAGGTTGTTTTGTGCTACCACTTACACAATTGGCAACAGATACAACTTTCTGCATTTCTAATCTAAACTATAACTAATCAAAAATCAAGAGACAAGTATCATGGATTACCTTTCTTATAACTTTATATATATATTGTAATTTTTTTTACACCTACCACATTCATGTGTTTCTTGATTGTGAAACTTATCCAGTAATAATAAGAAAAGGATAATCATGGAATTTTATTGTTTCAGCCCATTTATTCCAGGAAATATAAAATTCTTCCTTTGTTTTGATAAATAGCAAGGTCAGTCAGTCACACACTTGTGACATGCCTGGGATCTCTTAGAGGATGCAGGGCAGCTCACTTGACTGAAGTGGTGGACAGACACAAGTCCTTCAGGAGGCACACACATGAAAGGAAGGAGAGGGATGGTCTGTGTGCAAATGAGCAGTCAGATGTGTGGAAGAGTTGGCAGGTGGAGGAGAGCCTGTGTGACGGGTCAGACTGATGAAGCTAACAATGTAGTGGGAGTGAGTCACAGACCAACCAGTTCAGGTGAAGAAGTGGACAAAGTCTTCTTTAAACTGAGAAGGTGTCTCTTGCAGAGCCATGACATCTCCTAGAAGGACAGTTTGGCAGGTCATCAGTAATCAAAACTTCTGCAGAGTTTTAGAGGGAAATTCCCCATTAAGAAACTGGATGTGCTAAACGGGGGGACACACAGCTGGATCTACTGTTTGCTAACAAGGAGGCACAGGATGGGCATGTGGTAATAAATTGTATCCTCAGCTACAGTGACCACGAAGTAATGGTCTTTGAGCTCCTGAAAGGAGTGAGAAAGGAGCGCCCAGAACCTGAGCTTCACAAGAACAGATTTTGGCTTATTCAGAAACTTGAAGATGGTATTCCAGTTTCTGAAAACAGTTCTGAATGACAAACCAGAACAGTTTATCCCAATACTCAGAAAATCAAAATTGCTTTGGCTAAGTGGGAAATTCCTAGCATAGCTCCAAGGGAGAAAAGGCAGCAAAAAGGGGTGAAACAGGGACAGGTTACCAAAGAAGAATTCAAAAATCCTTGCCCTTCACAGATGCAAAAGATGGCTTCAGGAAAGTCAAACTCAGCTGAAGTTGGAGGCATATCATAGGCAACAAGGATCTCCATTGCTACGTGAGTAGCAAAAAGCTAAACAAAGACAAAATGTCAATGCTGCTGCTGAATGAAGGCTGTTGATTTAGTGACAATGGAGAGAGAACATTGAAGTACTTACTGCCTTATTTGCCTCAGCCCCACTGACAAGCTGTGACAGGCTTTGCAGTTTAGTGACAGGGCTCAAGGAGGAGGGGAGCTACCAGGCAAGAGTGAGGGCTGAGTCAAAGATTGCTTGCAAGACATCACCCCTCATGGGTCTCTGGGATCTGATGGGTAGTACAAGGAGGGCTGAGGTAACAGGCCAATGTGCCTTCTAGGTAATTTTGTGTTAGATTTGAAATGTCATGGAGACTGAATAAAGCCCTTGGCATCTGGAGAAAGACAATTTTTACATTCATCTACAAAAACATAGGCAAAAAAAGAAAAAAGTGAAACTATGGACCTCAGTTTCATCTCTGAGAAAGTCATGTTTTGTAGCAGGCAAGTGAGAAGAAGGAAATTTGGCATAGCCAGTGCAGATTAGCTAAGGGCAAAATAGACCTGCCCAACCTGACTCCTTCAGTGATAAAATAACCAGATATGTGGATGTGGGTGGAATACTGGTCATTATTTACCATTATTTCCATACTCTCTTTTTTTGGTTAGCAATCTAGACTATAAGCACTCAGTAGCAGAGAATTTCTAACACTGTCCAATGAAGCAGAACACAAAACAGGTTTCCCTGAAGCCACACTGCCATATTTGGTTCTGCAAAGGAGTAGTTTTAAAGTAAAAAACCAATGTCTGACTGCACCAGACACAGTGAATAATTGTACTATTCTTTTTTTGTTTGTTTACATTGTAAATTTCCCCTTATATATCAAAAGACATTTATCTACTTGAATTTCACTTGAATGTTCAAGAAGATATTAAACTCTAGTTTTGGTGACTTCAATGAATGATATAATTTATTCCCATTTCATACTTAAATCACAAATGGTGTGGTGTCTTTGTTCAAAATTTATGTGAACCTTCTTCTGTTCTTTAGCTTTGCTATCACATATTTAAGATGTTAAAGAAAGAGCATGAAGAATGGAGAATGAAGTCTTATTCATATGCTAGCAAAAGGCTGAATTCTGTCACTTTATAAACATGTGCTAGTCCAATAGCAAAGATAAAACATTGTATTATTACTTACAGCGCTAGGGATGGTAGCTTGGGATTTATTTTTTATTCAATGAGAGGAAAACATTATAAAATGTTATTGTTCAGCCCACTGGTGGCCACCAAATCAGGAAAAAACTTTATTGCCCATCTGGTCTTTCAGATATGTTCTTGCTGTTATTCATGTTTTTTTACATAAATGCTAAACTCATCATGCAAAAACAGAGCTACAGTGCTAAGATCCTAAAAGCTTTAACTAAGGCTCACCAAGTCTTTGTTTATGGGTTCAGACAAGATATAAAGTTATGCATTTGACTGTAATCTCACATGTGTTTGGGTTTCTTTTCATAGAGAAATAAACTTTATTAATTTATTTTACTTTTAGTTTAATTTTCCACTTTTAAAACAAGAGAAGAGCAAGAGAAAAAGATAGTGTACTGCATTCCTGTTTATTTAAATTCAATGGTGGTTATTAGTTCATAAAAACACAGTTCTGAAAATAATTAGTCCAATGTTGTCACAGAAGAAACTCTGGTCGAATTTTTTAGGTTGTAATAACAGCTTTATACCTTCAGTAACTATGCTTGTGAAGTTGGGTTTTATTTGGCTGTTAAATGTGACTGCTAAATTGACACACTACAACTCTAAGTGCACTGTGACTCTGTAATATTGCACATTAAGATAAAAAAGCACCACTGTGAATTTAGGCATGTATTTAAAATACTCAGGATTCTCAGAGCAGTTGCTATGCAATTCACTGGTCAAGTAAATAAAACAATTGTGAGAAATTCAAACACAACCTATAATGTTAATTAAGCTGCTGTGGGCAATTCCTAAGAAGCCGTGGAAAGACTCAAATTTAGTGTGCATTTCACCAAGACATTGAAGCATCATAGACTGGCATGTCAGTGATCACATAATTACTAAAGAGAAGACACTTGCTAGGTTTCTGTGTAAGGTAACTAAAGGAATAGTTGATTAGCAGCACAGAAAGGTTGCATGATATAATACATATCAGATGTCACATTTTCATTTAAGTCAAATCTCACAGATCACTAACCTCCAGAAAATAAATCTTCAAGTCACAAGCATAGGCATTAGAGCTCTGTCTTTAATATCTTTAAAATACATTTTAAAAGTTCATTTATTTCAGATGCAAACCAATGCACTTCACCATATAATTTTTTCCTCAAGAAAACCTAAATAACCATTTCATATTTGAAAACACCTATAGGATGTACAGAACTTATACTTGTTCACATTTGTGAACATGAAAATTCATAATTGCTTGAAATGACCCATAAGCAGTTGCATTCCAGTAGTATATACTGTATAAAACTCAAAGTAAGCAACACAGATATGTAGAAAGTTGCGCTTTGATAGCAGTCTCTATATGATAGCAATCTTAATTTTCAATGTCATTACTTTTCAATATTATTTTATTGTCAGCAAATTGAACATGCCTTCTTGCCACATACTTTTCTTTCCTCACAATTAAATGCTTTGCATTACAGTTATGTCCCATGCAGACATTAGAATAATAAAGAATATATAGAATTTCAGGGAATTTTTAAGTAAGTGTTATGATAATGGAAATAATTAATCTTCTTTTTAATTTTCTGTGAACTTACTTAGCATCTGCTTTTGTCTCTGAACAGATCATCCCATGAAGCTGTCCATCTGTGGATGGTAAGGAGTGGATTTCAGAAAGGAAACTTTCAAAATCCTATATTCTTATTGTTAAATAAATGTTTTCTCTTTCAAGGTTTTCAAGGGTCTAAAGAAGTCCACACTTTTAAAAAGTTCTAAGTGTTTGATATTTGCAACAGTATAATACATGGAATTAAATATTTTTATTTAAATAATAAGTTATTCAACAGAACTGAGCAATTTTTTTAATGGTCTCCCTTCTCATATCTTAACAAAAAAGAATGAGATCACATGTTCTGTAGGGATTTTATTACATGCACCAGAGTGACATTTGTATCCCTGAATTATACCCAGTACAATTTTAGAAAGCTTTGTTCAAAGGAAAAATTAAAAGGAGGGAAAACAGCAATAATTTAGTCCTTTAGGAGATTTAGACTTCATCATTTAAATTGTAAAATAACAATGCTAATCAGGTTTGTGTTGTATTGGACAGGAAATTAGAAACAGAAAGTGAGAGGCAGAGCCCAACAAAAGTGTGGGAGGATAGCCAGACTCTTCAGCATGGTGATACTCTTTTATTAAATGAAGAAACAAACAGATGAGGAAAACCTAGTAGTGCCTCACAAAATTTAAAGGCCAAGAGTTTTATTTGAAGTTAAAATATAACTGTCCAGATCAGCTAAGGAAGTTAAAAAAGCAGCAGTAACTTATTTCAGTCCTGTACTCCTTAGTCCCTCAATATATGCTACAAATAAGACAAATTTTACCCATCTGCTTTTTCAATTTTGACAATATACAAAAGATACATTATTAGCACTTACAGATGAAGTTCGACCCTGAGTGGAATCTAGAGTCATTTTAAAAGGCATTTTGTCCAAGTGAGTCCCCTCAATTCAGCAGGATTTGGAAATGTTAGTTATGTCTAGAGTTTATCCGTGAAAGACTCCTGTGGCACTTGGACTATGCATGACCAACAGACTTCCCCTGACAACTTATAAATAAGGACATCCTTTCTCTCATTGGACTTGTACTCTTTCACTACTAGTTATGGTTCTATAATTATTATACAGCTTATTGTAATTATAGTTTTAAAATAATATAAATATAATTTAAAACTCTGATCAGATTTGCTTTCCTTTAAGTTTGCATCTCTTTATTAGGAGTATGTTAGTAGGGAAGATGTCTTTATATTTCCATTAATATTCTTAAAAATAAATAATTTATCCCACCAGAATTTCACCATAAAATATCAGAGGAGGTCTTAATTCATGCTTCATCTCTTACTTATGTTCTTGAGCTGAGAGCCCACAGGACATACTATTATCTCTCTGTAAAATATGTATCTAAGGCCATAAATATATGAGGTAAAATGATGAGTTCTTTTCCAAGTGTTTTGAAAAAATACCTTCTTCCTTATGGTGTGCTTACTAATAGTGTTTTCTGACTATAAGTTTCTTTTGAATAAACCAACTTCTTGTTTGTATATGCTTGACATTACTGTAAAGGTCATCAAATACTAAATAGAAATGTATTGTCAGCTAACACTTTTAAGCAAGTCTTTTAATATACTTGTGCTTGAAATATACTTGAAATAATTTTTCAGAAACCCTTTTCCTCCTAACAAATAAATAGCATACTGATTCTATTGGGAGACTCTCAATTTTTCTTTTTATTAGTTTTTTATCTCTTTTTCCTGAAACAATCCAAATCATTAATTCTTCATTCTTTGTCTCCATTCTTCTTATCCCATCAGCTGTGACTGATGTACATGCTTAGCTTCAAGGCTCCTTTTTTACTTTCAGGACAATGGTATTAGTAATAAAATGTAAAGACATATTTCTAATCTTTTTTTGCACAAAGTCAAGGCCTAGCAATATTGTCAAATATATAGGAAAATACTGGAAAAATCCCTTCTTGAATCAATCCTCCTACATTCTTAAGTGCTTCTAGAACAGAAAGTTATGAGTACCTGAGTGTATTCTTACATTGTAACATCTTCAGAAAATAAGCATATTATTTGGATCCCATATATCAGAAATTTAATGTTATTTCCTTCCTAAAAAAACATGAAAAATTAAGGGAACAAATCAACAAGAAACACTATCCAAATCTGAGGTTATGCTCAAATGCTTTTCCTGGCTTCCTCTTCTTATGGGTAAATTTTGTGTTTCTTTCAGGCAAAATTTTGAATAGTACAATAGACATTATACATATGTACTATGATGCATGTACAGAGAGATTAAGACAAATTAACTCAATTAATTACTCTTCAAGGAAAATCCATTTCTTACTAGTAGAATAAAAACACAGTGAAAGATGTCATCAAACGACCAGTCTCTTATGGAGTATCTTTTAATGGAAAACATTCAATGAATTTCCTCCATCATCAGTCACTAATAATGCATCTCACATATCTTCAAACATTGTGTGGAAATATAAATAAAACTTATTTATTATACCTTCCAATAAACAGGGACTAGACTTTTTTCCCAAAGAGTCATAAAGGGTGTTTAATCTCTCACTGTAGAGCTAACTATGTTTTTTAGTTGAAGAGAGTGATGTTTTAATAGGAACTGAGCATTTCTTACAAAGAAACTGATTGGTTGATCAATTAATCCAAATACATAATCTGGTTCTTAAATATACACAAGGATTCTTAATTATGTGTTAATAAGTGAAGGGAATAAGTAAGGGGAAAAAAAACCTTCCTGAAATTAATGGAAATCCTAATTTTGTTTAACACATTGATGTTGCCTCTGAATATCTTTAACATCATCTTGCTAAAAAACGAAGAAAACCTATGTAAGAAAGGTTGAGTAATAAACATTTCTTGATGTTTCTACAACTGCATATGTTGATGTATCAGTAAATACTGAAAAAAAACCCTGCTAATGCGATGATGCGTTATTTTTCCCGGTCCTGGGCAGCTCCATGGAGCCTGGAATGGGCGCTGCTTCTCGGCAGGGACCAGGGCTGCCGCGAGAGTCCCAGGCGCATCTGCCTTCCACGCCGCGGGGCGGGGGCTGGCTGCACTCTGTCACCACACACAGGATGAGACAAAGAGGCGAAGGAATTGTCCACTTCGTCCGCGTGGATGGCTGGAAAGCTTTAATGGCCGCGGGAGCTGCGGTGGAGAAGCTGCAAACTGCTCCCAACGCCGCATGGATGAAAATGGCCCTGGACAAAGGAAGGCATAGGATGTTATAGGGGGCGGCCTGAGGGAGGCGGAAGCCCCCCTCGCCCAGTGGGGGCAGGCTACAGGGGAGTGATGTGGATTGGGGTAACCAACGGGGACGCGATGGGGGCGGACCAGGCTCTGGGGCGAATGGGGTTGCAGGAACGGGGAAACAGACACTGAACTCTCCGGACTGGACAGGGGGGTGGTTACAGGACTGGCAGGGTGAGCTCCAATGGTAAGAGACCCGGGAATGGACCACCGCGGGGAGGGGGGTACACGGGGGTTGCATAGGGGTACACAGAACCAGCTAACTAACACATATCAGAACCCCTAATCTGAACCCAAACCCAGGATGCAACATGCTAATATATGCACTTTCCAATTCAGACACTTGGGAAAAAAACCCCAAATCCTTTGTATTGATGACATTTTTGTTATTAAGTATGAGGTATCACTTAGGACTTTTTTTTTTCCTGTTTTCTTCTTCCTTTTCTTTCTCTTCCTTCATTCCTTCCTGTACTACAGACCTTCTACATCCTATCACAGATAGTCACAGAATCTTTTTAAAAATGTTTTACAGCTTAAAGATTCTGATTCTTTTGTTCATTAGCAAACTGCAATTTCCAGTTTGTCACTACTACTTGTCACTAAGCTACTTGTCACTAAGATCACTTAACTTTAAACTCAGTACTAAGGGAAAATAAAGCTTTCTTTCTCCTTGTTATAGCTGTGGTTGTACTTTTTGTTCTTCTGATTATTCAACTGTTTTTATTGCTTAGCCTTAAATCCTTTATGCTTGATCTAAGCTGAAGTGTTCAGAGGCTTAAAAAGTTCATCACAACTGTACAGAAAAATTAATTGAAATTCAAGCCAAAAAGTTCATAAACATTTCTCTACAGATATTGTTTGGCAAAATGTTATCTAGAATGATGGACTTAATTAAATTATTTGAGATTTTCTCTTGTGTAAACTATACAAAAATGGAGTATTAATTTCTTTAAGGTAGGTGTAACTTTAAAGAAGACTCAAGCAACTTTTTTACTAAGTGTCTGCAAATAAAGATACTCCTGGTAGGTCAACAAATCCCAATATCCATCAAGAGTTCGTTAATGTGTACCAAGATAAGTAAATTACTCTTCCAACTAACATGGCCCTTCCCTTTGTCTCTTTTTTTTTTTTTACTGACACTATGGGTTGTAGTTAATGATTCCTTTTTCTCAGTCTTCTCAAGAAATTATGAAGTTTGAGATCACTATTTCAGTGCTCTGAGCTACAGTCTCATATGCTCAGTATATTACTTCCCTGTACTTCAGAGAAAGTTCTTTGGACTTTTTGGGACACTTTCTTAAAATATGTTTACTTGTAGTAGAATATACCCATCAAAATGTCCTGTCTTTTCACAGAGATGAAAAAATCCTGGCAATACAGGGAGAAATTCTCATTTTACCAGGAGTAAAGGACTCCTGGAAGTTGCTGTAAAGAGAAATGGTCTAAGATATTTTTTCATATTTCATAAAGAAGTATTCAGAAAGTGGTTGGAATATGTGCAAAGGAGATAGTGAGCTGGAATGTTTTGAAATGTGAGACAAAAGTAAAGAAAGAATGCCCCCACAGACAGGCAACCTCTGATTAGAATAATTATTCATACTGCAGATTGCCACATCTCAGAAGAACCTTACAAGCGCTGGTGTAAGCCCATGCTTGAAATAAGGGTGGTTTATCTTTGCTTTTTTCATAGCTGGTAGATATTACTTAGCCTGTTTTTAAATCCTTACAATGACAGGAGGTGAATGCACTTGGATCATTTTTTCCATTCCAAAAATATTCCAATTAGAAGATACTTCTTACAAAGGCATAGCTTTGTTTATTACTTTTTCCCCTGTGTCAGTAGATTTAGATGATCATTTGATCATTATCCTCTTTAAAACAAAATTTTACATAATTGAAGATCATGACACCACTTGTACAATCTTTTTCTGCGAAGTAATAACACTGAATTTTCTCTTATTTTTGACATACACTGTTATAAAACCACTTATATTTGTCTATCTTCTCTTGAGCATAACTCTGTATTAATCTGTGTGGCCTATATTGTGTATACTGTACCGGGTGATAGACATCATGACTGTCAACATGAGGAGAATAACTACCTCTTCCATCTTAGAGCTTCTGTAATGAAAAATTGATACCCAGTAGCCTATTTCTTAACATCATCTTGTTATCAATCTATATTCAACCTTTACCACAGTGCAAAAAATGCCTACATTATTTCTGCAATACTACTTTTGCTTTTCAAGTGGATTTTTTTTTCTAAATCTAACAAATTATTCTTATCTCTTTTGAATTTATTCTATTATTTTAGTTTATTTATCAAAATCAATTTATTTCACCTTTAGTTCTGTACTGTAAAGGGCCTGCTAACTCACAGTCCTGAATGTCATATGTAAACTTTCACTGATTTATTATTACTCCATCAATCATATGTTTAGCTTAAATAAAAAATAATACTGAGAAAAGTACTAAATAAAATAAAGAAAAATCCTTACCCAATCATGTTTGAAAGCAAACAACAATCTTTCGAGGTTTTAACCATCTGTGACCTCTCTAAAAGTAGTAATATCTAAGTCATAATTGCTTAGTTTGCTTATAAAAGATGTGGTGCATTCAAAAATAAAATACAGACAGGCAACAGCATTTCTGCTGACTGTTCCTTAACCACAAAGCCAGTACACAGAAGGAAAGGAAAATGAAATTGGTTTGACACCGTTTGTTCTTCACAAATTACTGCTGACCATACCTTATTACCTGATTATCCTCCAAGAACGTACAAATTGATCAATAATTTGTTTCAGTAGCTTTCCAGTATTAAAGCCAAACTAAACAGTTTACAGCTCCCTAGATATTCCTTCTCCCTTTTGTTGATGTTGGCACTGCATTTGACCTTCCTTGCTCTTCTGAGCAAGGCGTCAACATGATCCACAGCTTACTAGAGATATTTAGTAATGGTTCATATATTGCTTCAGCTAGCCATTTAACATTCAGAGGTAAACTTCCCAAAACCCTGTGAATTGCAATATATATAACTCATTTAAACATTATTTAGTCTAAGCTTCCATTATTCGTGAAATTAGTTGAGTTAGAACTAATTCTTTAAATTAGTTGAGGTATGCATATGATTTCGGTTAACTTTTATAAGAAAAGATATGTTGTTCTTTTCAACAAAACATTTATTTGTTCAGCATACCAGCTGATAATTGTAGTTATGTTTTCCCTTATATTTCTTTAATACCTTTAATTTATTTGTAGCTTTTGAAATAAAAATATCAGTTTGTTTCCATAAGCAGCAAATGGCTGACAGGCATTTGTAAGCACTTAAGTACTGAAAACTGAGCCAGTGATAGGAATATAATGCAAAAGCTGCTCAACAGCAAAAAATGTGTATGGTATTAATATTATGAAGTTTCTGTATAAATTTAAAATTACATTTTAAACTGCTTCTTTTTTAATATTCTTGCTTCTATTCAACTTAAATGAGTCTGTACCTCATGCATTCCTTTTGTGTAGAAATTTAATGTTACAAGAAAATATTTTCAATTTCAATATTATACGATTTGTAACTAAAACACTTGATGTTTATTTTTTAACAGTGTACCTCTTCTCATTAATAGGAAAATGGTACTTACTTGTGTGTAATTATGTTGATTGATAACATTTTGATACTCTTAGGAAAATAATTAGGTTTTGTTTCTCATTTTAAGTGTGAGTGCCCCAATATTTAATACTAAAAATTCTGGATTTCATACTCAGAAGTGATATTCAAGACATTGGCCTTTCATATCTGTGAAGCAGAACCTAACATCCTAAAAGAGATTTCTAAGCCTTGGCACATGGAATACTACTGACTCTAGTTTTAAAGTCTGCTGGAAAGTATTTGTCTTAGAAAATAAGAGGCACTCATACAAATGGAAATTCCATCTGTTGAACCATAGCTTGCACCTCGCAAGGCTGTTTATAATGCAATAAGGACAGCGTTATTGTGCTGCTTCTTATGAACAATGTTAGATATTCGTCTGCATAATGTCAGAAAATGCTCACTAGTTAATTAGGCACAGATAGACCTATCTCACTCATGTAATCTCTCCCCAGAGGAGGAGGCCCCCTGAATCCTCTGCATCACTCAAGAAAAGTAAGTGAAACTGGAAGAGGAACAAAGTGGTGTGAAAGGTCCTCAGCTGGCCCAGTACAGTCTATATTATAATACAGTCTATAATATAAATAAAATCCATTGAAGGATCTTGACATATGTTTCATATGTTGAACTAAGTCACTGTTATGGAGCTGGCAATAAGCACTGAAATATCTAAGAAAAAAAAATCTTTTCCATAAAAATGATCACTTTTAGGCAAATCTTGATTTATTTTATAATCACTTACCCACTGCATCACATTTCCACTTATATTATTGCTTAGGTAGATTGTTTTATGCTGATTACTGCCTTAGAGAGATCTAAAATTACTTTGCATGAACATAAATAAAGGCAAAGCATTAATAGATGAGTCCATTTAATTTCTGACATTTACATCCACATTTGTGAAAGCAATCATTTTCTTCTTATGTCCAGAAATTTACGATACATATTGACAATCCTGGTTGCCATTACTCAGCTACTACTAAAAATCACAGAATCACAGAATTGTTAGGGTTGGAAGGGACTTCTGGAGATCATCGCATCCAACCCTCATGCCAAGGCAGGATTGTCTGGAGGAGGTTACACAGGAATGTATCCAGGTGGGTTTTGAATGTCTCCAGACAGGAGAGTCCATGACCTTCCCCAGCAGCCTGTGGCAGTCCTCTGCCACCCTCAGTGTAAAGAAATTCTTCCTCATATTGAGGTGGAACTCCTTGTGCTTTATTTTATTGTCATTGCTCCTTGTCCTGTCACTGGGCACCACTGAAAAGTCTGGCACCATCATTTTGGCATCACCTGCCTTTGAGATATTTCTATGTACTGATGAGATCCCCTCTCAGTCTTCCCCAGACCAAACAGTCCCAGCTCCCAGAGTCTCTCCTCATGAGAGAAAAACTCCAGACCCCTGATCATCCTTGTGGCTCTCCATTGGACTCTCTCCAGTCTCCCTTGTGCTGAGGAGCCCAGAACTGGACACAGCACTCCAGGTGTGGCCTCACTAGGGCTGAGTAGAGGGGGAGGATCACGCTCTTCCCAATGCACCCCAGGATGACATTGGCCCTCCTGGCCACGGGGGCACTGATGGCTCATGGGCAGCTTGTGATCCACCAGCAGTCCCAGATCCTTTTGCACAGAGCTGCTCTGTAGGAGGGCAGCCCCAGCCTGTGCTGGCACTTGGGGCTGTTCCTGCCCAGGTGCAGGACCCAGCACTTGCCTTTGCTAAACCTCATCAGGTTTCTCTCTGTCCACCTCTATAGCCTTTCAAGGTCCCACTGAATGGCAGCAGAGCCTTCAGGTGATGTTATGTCTAAAAATATCCTTGTAGTGAAATTCTATATTGTGAAATAAAAGAGCTGTTAGTGTTTCTCACAGGAGGTGGTCAGACCCTCAGGGACTCTTGGAGCTCTCGTGAATTTCTACCAGAAATTTTTGGTACATACAATGCCTGCTGACATCAAAAATTGTTTTCTTCTATTTTAGTTCTTTGCAGCATTACATTTAAAACATCTATATATTTAAAGATATTGAAAACTGTTCTAAATGTCTTTTCTGTCATTCTAATGGGGTAATGAAATTCTCTTAAAAAAATTAGAGAAAGTTTACTTACATAAATGTGAATATTTTTCAGTGAGTTCTTTGGATGTAGTATTTTAAGTAATGTATTATTCACTGTAATGATATAAATATCACAGAGCAGAAGAGTTTCAAGTTTTGAACCCTTATGTTTTGATTTGGTCTGGAGAGTGACCTTTTTTTTAAGGAGGCATAAATATTTTTAGGGAAGAACATTGTTCTGTTTTCTGAATTTCCTAAGAGTCTGTAGTGGGCTGACCCTGGCTGGATGCCAGGCATCCACCAAAGCCTTTCTATCACTCCCTTCTGCAGCTGTACAGGGGAGAGAAGATAAAATGAAGGATTCATGACTTAAGATAAGGACCAGATGAGATCAGTCACCAAATACTGTAGTGGGCAAAAAAAAAAAAAAACTAGAATTAAAGATACTAATTGAATTTGTTAAAAAGAAAATCAGAGCAAGATAACGAGAAGTAAAATTAGACTTTCAAAACACCTGCCTCCCTTCCAGCTCTACCTCCTCCAAGCCAACAGCACAGAGAGACAGGGAATAGGGATTATTATTATTAGGGTCAGTTCATCACATGTAATTACTCCCATTGCTCAGGGAGAGGAGCCCATCCCCTGCTCCACTGTAGAGGTCTTCCCATGGGACACAGTTCTCCATGAACTTCTCCAGTGTGAGTCCATCTCATGGGCAACAGTGCTGCCCAGACTGCTGCAGAGGGCTACTCTTTCGTGGGGTGCAGTCCTTCAAAGACAGGCTGGTATAGTGGGGACTCCCCTCACCATATGCCTCCCATGGGGTCACAGCCTCCTTTCAGGAATCCTCCTGCTCAGGTGTGATTGTTCTCCATGGGCTGCAGATGTATCTCTGCATCCCTGTGGACCTTCACGGGCTGCAGGGGCACAGCTGCTTCACCATGGGCCACACCATGGGCTGCAGGGGAATCTCAGCTCCAGGACCTGGAGCACCTCCTGTCCCTCCTTCTCCACTGACCTTGGTGTCTACAGGGCTGTTTCTCTCACACAGTCTCACCTGCTCTTCTCTGGCCTCAATTACAACTGCACAGCATCTTGTTTTTTCTTCTTATTAAATATCTTATCACAGAGGCATTATCAACATTTCTAATTGGCCCTGCCTTTACCAGTGGCACATCTGTCTATGAAGCTGCCAGAGATTTGCTCTGCCAGACATGGAGGAAGCTTCCAGCAGCTTCTTAAAGAAGCCACCCCTGTAGCCCCTCCTACTACCAAATTTTGACTATAAAAATCCAATATAGAGTCATGTATCTGGATGAAAGCCCTTAAAAAGCCTATCCAAAGTTTTCTCTACAGAAGTTTTTGTGGGTTTTTTTTCTGTTGGTTAGTTGTCTTTCTACTACAAGTGATTAAAACTGAAACAAGATTTGATTCAGTTCCCCTGAAAAGTACCACTTAAAAATTATGGAGTTAAGTGTACTAATTTCATTTGCACACACTGTTTCCCTTCTTCTGGTCTTTTCCTTTCCAATATTTTAGCCACAAGAAAATTCATAACTAGCCTTCCTTCCTTCCTTCCTTCCTTCCTTCCTTCCTTCCGCAACTTCCGCAACTTCCGCAACTTCCGCAACTTCCGCAACTTCCGCAACTTCCGCCACTTCCTTCCTTCCGCAACTTCCGCAACTTCCGCAACTTCCTTCCGCAACTTCCTTCCGCAACTTCCTTCCTTCCTGCCTTCCTGCCTTCCTGCCTGCCTTCCTGCCTGCCTTCCTGCCTTCCTCCCTCCCTGCCTTCCTCCCTGCCTCCCTGCCTTCCTCCCTGCCTTCCTGCCTTCCTCCCTGCCTTCCTGCCTTCTTTCCTCTCCAAGTAGCTTTAAAAAGAATATAAGACTACTTTTACTTTTTAACTTTTCTTATAAGATGCATTATATTATGGGTATAGATTCAATATATCCTATAATTTCTATCTTAAATCATTACTATCTTAAATAATTCCTCCTATTGCTTTGAGTTAATTAAAGATATAGGAAAAGCACTGTTTTTGCATGTTCCTTTAATGCAGCAGCAGCCCTAAGAGTGAACAAACCCAGAAAACCGAGCTAAGTGAGAGTACAGTACATATTTAACTGAGATCTATTCATCAGAGTCCTTAGAATCTAGGGGTTGCTCATGCTGATTTTTGGACTCTAATACTCCTGTGTAAGGAAGATTTCTGAGATAGCTATATCTAACTGTTAAAGCAACTTTTATACAAAAAAAAAAAAAAAACCAAAAAAAAAGACAAAAAAATAAAACAAAAAAAAAAAAAAAAAAAAAAAAAAAAAAAAAACAAAACAAAACAAAAAAAAAACAACCCTGGGAATAAATATGATTCCATTACTGACCTTTGAAATGCTGCAGATGAGATTGTCTGGTAAACTTCAGCTCAACATTATAATATTCATTAAATCCCATGAAAGTGAGTAACCATAACATTGTGTTGTGCACAAGTTTTCTGTAGGTATTTCAGAGCTACCCATGCTGTCATTTTTGCTACGACCAAAGACACTCACCATCATATAGCTGCAGAATACATGCAAAGCAGAAATGTTTTTGTGCCTTCTAAAAGTGCCTGTGGAAGAAAGTTATATAATTCTGTCAATCAGCTGGGGAAAAAAAACCATTTGGGATATTTTATTATATTGAAAAAGTTGCATCTATCTAATTTGTCTTGTGAAAGAATAGTAAACAAATATATAAAACAGGAAGAATTCCAATCGTTACTACTATGGGAAATAACAGTTAGTTGTACTGATTGTAAAAGGACAATTTACATCAGGAATTTAAAAATATAATAAATATATAGAGAGTATCTAAATTATATATGAGATTACAAATTTAAATATTCATACTGGAATTGATTTGGATAGAATCTTAGCCAACCCACTACTCCCAACTATGGTGTCTGCTCAGTGCTGTTCACAGGCATTTTTTTCATTAGTGAATTGTCAAAGTAAGCAACAGAAAAATCTAGAAATCAAGATAATGTTTAGAGTAAAATATATTCCATTCACAGACAGTCATAGCAGTTTTTATATTTTACTGAGTTTGCTTGCTGGTTTTGGCAGCAGGAAGGGACTGCAAGAGATGCTTCTGTGAGAAGACACCAGCAGCTGCCCCCAGCTTACACAGAGCTACTGCTAGCCAGCTCCAAGATTGTCCCACTCTTGGCCAAAACTGAACCCCTCTGTGAGGTCTGTAGTCACTCTATGATAATGTATTTAAGAAAGTATAAAAAATCAACTGTGAAACAGCAGTTGGGAGAAAAGAGTGAAAATTTGTCAGAGAAACAGCTCTCTAGACACCAAGGTCAGTGGAAAAGGAGGGGAAGGAGGTGCTCTAGGCACCACAGTAGAAATTCTCCTGGGGCACATGGAGGTCCCTGCTACAGCAGGGTATGTCCTGAAGAAAACTGCAGCCTTGGGGAACCCACAGAGGGACAGATGCCTGACCAGAGCTGCAGCCCATGGAGAGGAGCATCTCTTGATTGACTGTCAGGATTAATGATTTCATGGGGGACCCATATGGAAGCAGTGTGTTCCTGAAGAACTGTACTCCATGAAAAGAATCCATGCTGAAGCAGTTCTTGAAGAACTGTAGCTCCCAAAAAAGACCCACATAGGAAAAGCTCATGAAGAGCTTTCTCCCTTGGGAGGGGCTTAGGGCTGGAGCAGAGAAAGAGAATGAGAAGGGAAAAGAGACAGAGGTGAAGGGATATGAACTGATATCAAGACAAATTTCCCATCCCTCTGGGACACTCAAGTAGGGAGCGAAGGGTAGAAGAGTTAGAAGTGAAATTGAGCCTGTGAGAAGGGGTTGGGCTAAGATGTTTTTGCTTTTGTTCTTATTTCTCACCTTCCCCCTCTACTACAGTAAATTTGCAATAAATTAAATTAATTTCCTCTAGCCAAAGCTCTTTTGCCCATAACCCTGAGATTAGCTCAGTTGGTTAGAGCATGGTGCTAACATGGTAACCAAGGTTGCTGGTTCAATCACTATATGGGCCATTCACTTATGCTTTGGTCTTGGTGATCCTTGTGGGTCCCTTCCAACTTAGAATACTCTGTGATTCTGTGTAATCATGAGTGATCTTTCCTTATCTCAACTCATGATCTTTTAATTGTATTTTCTCCCATTGTCCTTGGAAGAGGTGAAGTGATAAGAATGGTTTGTTGGGCATCTGGTGTCCAGTAAAGATTAACCCACCACACAGACACAAAAGGACTTTCAGGTCTTCTTCAGTTCTTATGACAGACTTGTTTTAAGTGCAACACTATGAGCTCTGGAAACACAGATTTCAAAATTCACCTGGGATTCAAGCTCTGTGAATACAACTGTAAAAATTTTATTCCATCTGCTCTCTCTTTCCTTTTCAAGTGATACTTATGTTGGTCAGGCAAAAAAGTGTTGTGGTAGGTCCATCTTATTATATTCAAAATACTCTCCAACATTTGTTAAAGGTGTATATTGTACCCAAAATTATCTCTGAAGTAAGTGAGAAAGAAAAGGGAGAAGACAGATGGCACAGTTTGTAGAAGGAAAGCTGAGAAATTATACATATATTCTACAATTTAGTAGAAAATACAATGCAAAATTCTTGCCTGAAATTTGTAGTGAAATAAAATAGTAGAATATGAGAGAGGGCAGAGACAGCTAGTGGAGTGCAATGCAATAAATCATCATTTGCTGATCCAATAGAAGTACATGGGAGCAATTACACTTTGGCAGCTATTTTATTTTTCCCTTATGGAGTTTCAGACTTATACACTAAGATAGCTTTCATGTGATTAAAACTTGCACCATGTTTAATTTCCTTAAAAAGAGCAATCACTTTAAAAAGGAGAGAGAGGGAGTGAAAGAGACCCACAAGAGAGTGAAATAATGCTGGGGTGGAAAAGGGGCAGTAATTTTGCCCAGATAATGTTGTCATACTTTGTAAAGCCTTTAATGCTGGAATTTATTTATTAATGATGCATGGGTTATTACCCACCATCTGTCTTGTGTTAGCAGTGGGCTGTTTCAGATTATGGTAATGTGTTTCTGATTTGAGTCGTGTTGAAAGCCAGAACAAGGCATCTCATGTGCAGTCCTCTTTGAGGCCTGCTGTTTTCAATTCCTCTTCACAGAATGGGCTTTTATTTGATTTGTTATGGGGATTTTTTCTTCTGTTGCCAAAACAGCTGCAAACCTGGAAGGGGACAAGACACAAGGCCACAGAAAACTTGTTAGCTCATAAGAGAAACAGAATGTTCCACGAACAAAAAGGGGAGCTGAAGGAAAAGGGAGAGAGAGAAGGATGTGGGGGAGATGGTAGGAAGGGACAGAAGAAAAGTGGGTAAATGAAAGGATAAGGAGATCTAATAAATTTTTAGTTGCTTTTTCATATCAAGAGCACATCAAAAATATTTTCTCTTGTAAGTATCATGCAGCAAACTGTTTCATTTTTAATTTAATTTTTTAATTAACACAGAACATCTTTATTTTTTTTCTCCTGTTTTTGAAAGACTTCAACTGCTTTTATAGTAGTTCAAAGCATAAAATAAAAAATGTACCCAAATGAGCTTGCATCAAAAAGCTAAAAAATTCCAAAGCTAAAAAAATCCAAAGCTAAAACCCCGGTCTGCTCATGTTTCTGATGTGGCATGCAGTGTGCCCATGGTAGAGACAAGGGGAAAAAAACAGCAGCTTCCTTGCTGAGAATCCTCATATTTAGGTTTCTGTCAGTCAGGATGTTGAGTTGTATTTTTGAAATTAAGCAAGCAAGTAGACAATTTCTCTCCATAAAAGTTGATTCCTCCTCACAACACCTGGACTATAGGTTTCTGATCCCAGGTGCATTTATAGTACTTTTTTAATTTAGGGAGCATTTTTGGAAAATAGCATTTTCCAAATAAATGTTGTATAACAGTGTTGTATAAATAAACATGTTTAAGTTAAACCTTATGAAATATTTCACAGAAGTCTGTTGGTAAGGTTGAACATTCCACATGCCAAAATGAAGTTTCTTTATGTTACATATTAGAGCAATATGCCATCTCACTTCCAAACTACAACATATGCTTGTCTCACATGCTATCATACACAGAATAGCACTTAATTTCTATGTAGAAAGTATCTTTGTTTACCAATGGAGAAACATTAGATAAACATTTCTTATTCTTTCCACCAGACTGATGCTCTTACCAGCAGTCTTTTTTCTGTCAATTTTGACCATACAGACTTTTATTAAAATTCAGTAATGGTTTCAATATTTTTCCTGTAAATAATCGGAAAAAAACAATTTTGGTTTTGTTGTGGTTCAGTTGGGGTTTTTCTGCTTGCTTACTTGCTTGGTTGGTTGGTTAGTTGGTTGGTTGAATGGGTTTAGGGCAGGGGTTGTTTGTTCCTTTTTTTGTTTGGGGATTTTTGCTGGGGGCAGGGGTGGGGGGGGAGGGAGGACATGATTGTATACTGTTTAGAACAAAGAGTGTGTAGGAAACTTGTCCGCAGTAGAATTTCAGACCTAAACCCAGTATTGTCATATTTTTTTGCAAAGTATGCTGAATTTGTTAAAGTCACAATGCCACTCACAGCCACTTACTGAACTGTGGCTAAATTACTGCAAATCAATTTCTGGTATGTACTAGAAGCTTCAGTTCTATTGTCCAGTTGAAGTGGTACCTGGGTGTCAAAGTTTGGCACAAGCAGCTCAGAAAGTCTCCAGAAAACTATCTACAAAGCAGGCATTTTTTTTGCACTTAATTATTTTCTTTAGAGTTATTAAAAATAAGTTGACAAGCAAATGTGTTTTTTTGTTTGTTTGTTTGTTTTGTTTGTTTTTTTGGGGTTTTTTTTTTTTTGGTTTTTTGTTTTTTTGGGGTTTTTTTTTTGAGCAGCTCTCCTTCCCGATGCTTGATTTTTACCAAGTAAGATCTATGAAATGGTATCGTAAAATGAAAATGAAATGGTATCTTAAAATTAAATGATCTATGAAATGGCATCTCAAAATGAAAGGCCATCTTAAAGCTGATTTTGTGTTGAGTTTCTGTGTCATTCCTTAGTGCAATGAATTAGGTTGAAATACTAGTCTTTAAAAGTCTTTTTAGAATGCATGATTATGTGATTGGACTTCCTTTTTTTAGCAGAGCCCAACAGCTAGGAACAACTCCTAAACTCTTGTTAACAATCTTCAGTAGAAACCACTGTTTCTGAAAACAAACATACTGGTGTCACAGTGACTGAGATTTCTAACTTAAATTGGCTATGAATGATCTAATTTGTTTTATCAGGCCTCTTTTATTTTAAAAATAGAAAAATAAATTTATTCATTGGGAGAAAAAATGAGTGAATATTTTCTAGGTTGAGAATATAAAAGAAGTGGCTTTTAAGGGAAATTTAAATCTAAAGAGAATATTTGCCTTTTATATGACTTTCTGGAATAGATAGGAACTTATTTAGAATACCTCAAAAACCCCGCAAACCCTCCACCTTCTTTGTGTCTGTGAAAACAAACATCAAAAAAGCACAGACAATGGTGACAAAGCACATAGAAAGACACAATTTGAATAATCCAAAATTGAAATCTATAAAGAGCATTGTAAATTACAATCTTTCTACACCACAAACACTTTAACTGCATTTGATCACAGCACATATGTATTCTGATAATAGTTTATCCTTTAGAGTGAGATAATCCAATTCAATTTTTCTTGTGCAGTTCAAGTAAATATGAAAAGGAAGCCAAATGTGCCTATGTAAATCTCAATAATTTCGTATGTTCCTTCACACTTCTTTAGTGTATATGATGAAAATTACTAAAGTGTTTATTTTCATGTGTATTCTTACTACATGGGGCTTCAGAGAAATTTATATATGTGAGTTCTGCTGACAGACAACAGTTATTATCTGTTAGGAATTAAAGAAGATTAGAGGACAAATACTTTAAGACAAATGCCTGTTTTGTCCCAACATTGTTAAACATGGTCTTTCATGTGTTACTAATTTTCTTCATAGTATCAAAGGTTTTCACTTGTTTGAACACAAGGGGAAACCAGCTACACCAAGTTGTTTACACAGAGCAAACAAGGGCAGAAACAGAGAAGGATGTGCATGTTAATTAGATATGGGCTTCAGTAAGATAAAAACTCAATGTGCTCGCTGGAGTTGTTTCTCCACTGCCTGTCTCAAAGCTCAGAGAATCCTGTAATATAATGATTTTATATCATTGTGCAGTGGATTAGCTAGATATGTTCTTTTTGATTTTATTCTCATAATACAGTCTTCTTTTCATCATTGTGTTACTTGCAAGCACCTTTAAATACTTCATTGCTTTCTGAAAGTTTCCAATGCAATGGGATTAAAAATAAAGATGGTTGCTAACTTAACCAATGCTCTAGGCTTAAGAGCAACCCTCTGCAGTTCATACATGTCCAGCAATATGTGAGATCAAAATGCAATCAAATTTGAAAATGGTAGTTCTAACAGTAGCCAAGAGTATATTTTTATGAGCAAGAAAGGATATCATGAATATTGTCACTGGTTTATTTTCTGACAATCTGAACTGTTAATCTTTCTGAGATAATGGTTATTTAGAAATATTTGGATAAATAGCCTTAATGTGGAATTTTTAGTCCATGGCTTACCTACTCATTATTTGAATTATTTGTATTTCTGATCTGCAGGAAATCTTGTGCTCTTCAGTTCCACAGTTCAGTTATATCTACCATAGAAAATAGACTTGAAAACTGACTTGAAAACAAGGAGGTATGTGGTCCTAATGATATATATAGGTTTAAATGAAAGGAATAAGAAGACATAATTGTGGAAGCAACCATCACTGGAAAAAAAATAATTTCGTAAGTTCATGGCTTCAACTTCCTACACTACACAAACAAAACAAAATACACGTTCAGCTTTCTAGCATTTGCCGTTTTGCTCAAAAATGCAATATACACTCTATAATTTTTCTTAGCTCAAGTACATATTTTGTCATGAATAACTTTAGTTATATCTTTTTTTTGTTCTGTTGTATTCCAATTCACTGACCAAAATATGATGTAGACTTCTAACTTTATCTTTGTAAGAAGAAAAGAAATTTTTCTTCTGAACTTACATTGTTTTCTAAATGCTTCAGTTAGTCCAACATACTGATCTGTACTCAGATCATAAGAGGAGACAGTATATGACAAAAATAAATGTTTTCTTATACCCATTAAGAAAAAGAGATAATATCTACAAAATCATACAACATAACTGATTAAAAATGTGCATGTAAAGCATCTTGGAATTCAGTTACATGATGAATGAATGACTATATTAGTAGGCTAATTATAACACTTTAATTAAACAAAATTATAAATCTGAATGCCTTCCGAATTCTGGTGTATGGAATTAGACCAGAAGATGTACAGTACATGCTTTGCAGCTTATTTTAACAGACTGTAAAGCAGGAAGTTTTAAAACAATGACTTTACACTCAAACTAATAAGCTTTAATGGATCTGCAGGCCACAGTCTCTGTAAAGTAACTTTTCTGTTGGTGAGTATATGGTCAATATATTTGCTATCTTCCTTTCACTTCAAGTGGTATGTGCTAGTGTATGCCATAATTTCTCAAAGACTTGTGATGTGAGGATATATGACACCACTTGTGATGTGGTGTCATATGGTTATGTGAAAAAGATTCTTAACTACTGGATTGGCATATCCTGTCCCTCCTCACCCGACCCCCAGCATGTGAACAGCAATTTTTTTATACGAAAAATGTAGCTCTATTGTGCACATGTGAATCTCTCCTTCTCTATCCCAAGTTCCACACTGAGTAACAACACAGACAAAACCTTTGAAATCTGGGTGGCAAAGTTGTACTTTGAAAGACAAACAGAGGCTGCCCTTTATTATTGTTGGAAAATGCATAATAATATAGAAAACCACAGCAGGACAAATTCTCCCTTCATAGGCATATACAAAACTTTCATTGACGTCAAGAGGTTTTCTAACATTATATATCTAATGGAAAAAATATGGCCCATTGTGTCAGCTATACTGCATTGAAATTCAGACTGACTTAGACCTCAGAACGCGAAATGCTCACATCCCAATGTAATTGTCACCTTTTTTAATGACTCATTTTTATGTCCTTAGCAGATATTTTCACCGGTGTGCTACTATGTTTGTATTAGATGCAATCCACATGCTATAAAATTAAATTTAGATGTAATAAAAACTAAAAATTACAGATGTTATATTTGTAAATAATATAAAAATTCTGTGCACCTGAATTCCTTTAAACATATAATTTTCCTCCAGATTTCCGTCGACTTGCTCATACCAAATTTACTTTTGCAAATCCTATTTTTGAGCATAATTTTCTCCTGATGATGAGCTTAGCATGCTTATAGCATGCTGTTTTTCCATCAATACAAAGGTCCAGTCGGATAAAAGCTATAAATTTCCCCTACAAACCTTGCCTTTTATCACGCTAAAAATATGTTTGCATTACAACCCATAGATGCCTGAGCATTCACTAGGTGTTTTTAACCATTCTCCAAAAGATGCCTTTAGGAAAACACCATTCACAACCTATGGAATCTGCTTCTCTATCGAAAATATATCTGCACAGTGTTAGGGAGATGAATTATCATAGTCATAAAGTGCCAAAGTTACTGTTCTGTTTGCTCTATCCACTCTTTGGATAGGAAAGCTAAACTTTTAACTTCAGGTAGGGATTACGTGAACAGCTATGCATATCAAATTTCCTTTGCACATCTACTCAATATCCATGAAAAAGCAAAAAAGAATTGTTTTTTGAGGGCTGTTGACATGGAGTAATGGGGAGAAATGTTCGTTGTGATTTGGAGGGTTTTTTGGTTGTTTTGTTAGTTTTGCATTTGAAGTTTTGCTTATTTATTTATTTATTTATTAGTATTTCTTTCTTTAAAGACAAAATATCTGTTATGTAATTTGTGCCATTAAGTTCTGTCAGGAAGTTGGTCAACTCGCTAAAAAAAATCTCCCATAGGAATCAGAGGAGATAAAAACAGAAGTAGTCAGGAAACAAGTGTGTGGCATCTACCATATTCTATTTATTAGGCCCAGTAGTGGGAAAGGACCAATGATTTACTGACTGGTTAGAACACCTCCTCTCACATTAAAGGCTCACCTTTCACACATTAAAGGCTGTAAAAGCCTTTCACAAAGGCTGAATTGCTAATTACTTTGAGATCTAGCAGAAACCAACTATAGACGGACCAGCTGGGATGAAATGCCTGCCAGAACAGACAGACAGACCTGCTTTTTTTGTCCAACTGGCTCGAACAATAATGACTGAGTTTGGCAAAATGGACAAAAGTCTAAAAACTGCTACCAAGTTTAAAATGTCAGTAACCCAAAGACTGATGTCTCAATACTACAGGGTCAGAAATTATGTAACCTACAAAATTTGTAATTCTGCAGGATCTAATAACAAACCTCTTGACTCAGAAACAGATATCTAACTAGGAATGAGAATAAAAGGATTTAAGGTGTATTTAACTCTTAAAATTATCATATTCAACAGCAACACCTTGGATTTGATTAATGTGTTGAACTGCTGAATAAATAGTTTATTTTTTAAACCACCTCTAAATCCACATCATACTTGAGAATTTGTAGCCCTTTGCCTCCAGATGACTATTGGTCATTTTAGATTTATTAATCTAAATTTATTTCTTGATTTAAAAAAATAAAACAAAGCAAAAAATACACCTACTACTTACTGCCAGAAGCAAGATACCATTATATGAGACCTTTAAATTTCAAAGCAGCATGAGAAAATTTATATTAAGAAACAAAACATTCCCTTGTAGCTATAAAATTTCAACTAATTAAAATCCTGAAATATCTCTTTATGTAAATAAAAATAGTCAAAACAACCCCCTCTCAACATACACACATTTTCAGGAGATATGAAAAGCAAAAAAGATTCATCTTTTAAAAGACGTTTATACTAGAGGGCCTAACAATATTATCCACACAGATATGAGTTCTGTATTGTTTTAGTTGTGCTCCCTTAAAAACTTCAATTGGAGTGCAATTATTTTCTTGTGGGTCCAGGGTGCCAATTATTTGAATTAGTTGTAAAATCAGGGACTAAGCCTGGAAGTGATGATTTGCTCTAGATACAGAGGTGGAAGTATTCAAAGAAAGATAAGTAGAATGATTAGAAATTCAGATCTTTTCTCCCAGCGATTTTAGGGTGTGCGGTTTTTCTTACTTTCTTTATGCATATTGAATTTAGGAGAGTGCTAAATTTGTAATATAATTAATAACAATTTTCTTATAATAGAAATGTAACTTGACAAGGTAATTGAAACATCAGCAAAAAATCACATTAAATTTATGAGTAACTTACTGCATTTTTCTTAGACTATATAACTTTGAAGAATGAGTGAATAGCTCTGTATTTTTGGCGTTTCAGCTTGTTGTACCATTACAAAAGTTTTTGTACACATCTGACAGTCAGTAGCATCTGCTAATAAGTTTTCTTGCAATATGAGCAACTATTCACCAGGAACCAAACAGAGATCATCAAACTTCAGTCCTAAAGCTGAAACTAGTGTAAGCAAGGTTTTGGCAATAGAAGCTGTATATAGGTTTCTAACTGGACAGTAAGAATATTACTTGCACTAACTAATGCATTTTACAGAAGAATGAAAGAGTTTGTCATCTTTAGAAAAAAAAAATTTAAAAAGCACATAATTTCTTCAGTAGCAGGGAAAGGACAAGTGGTTATTAAAGAAAAGCTGTGTATAGATCAGTAGGGCCATTTACACAAATTCTGCCACCCCATTTAAGATTATTTGGGTGCTTTATTTGACCCAGAGACCCTGCTCATCATATGAATTTGCTCATCTGTTTAAAAAAACAGAATGTGTACTAAGCATTTTCCTGTGCTTTGATGTATTTGTTTCCAAAGTACGTATTTTAAATTGAGTGAGAATCAAGTTTAATGCACACAGTTCCATAACAGCATTCCTTGTAATGAGAGACATCTTTTAATGGAAAGTACTGCCCTATTAAATTAAAAACATACAAAGTATAAACCACATATATTGGTATGTAAAAAATAGAGCCCTTTCATTTATTCGCTTCACTAAGCAATGTGAAGATGTATACTAGAATGAAACACATACACACCAAAGAGATTATATTCTCACTAGCACATCCCCACACATACACACCAAAGAGATTATATCCCCACTAGCCATAGATGGCTCTTGGAAAAAGGTGAAATACTGAAAAACCTGATCCCAGTTAAGCAGACAAACAAGGAATAATATGCATCTAATATTAATTTGGATCTCTAACAGCTAATATTTCAATCTCTCTTATACTTATATTCCATGATAAATGTAATAAAATCACATAATAAATACAGAATAAAGCTGAGAACTTTGGGGTTTGAAATTGCAAAATTTTATGGTTTTTTAATTTGAAAATTTTCAGTTTGTATTTATGAAATTCTAAGTGGCAAGTATCCCATCATGTTTCAGTGCTAGCAGAGAAGTTGTACGTATTGGGAGCAAGAAATGAAAACTATTCCCACAACCTCTGAAATATGACTAGATTTTCTTTTAAAATGTTGGTCTTCTATTCTATACTGCACAAACTGTGATTAATGGATAAAAACAGCTTAAAGAGACACAAAATGTCCAAAGCATCTCTACCTTTAATTTACTTTCTAAGGATATTATACACAAGGGTATGAATCATGTCACAATCAGCATTTGAAAATATATTTTAGTCTCAATTAATGGAAAAGGAAACTGAGGTGATAGATTACAGTATACTTTTAAAATTGCATTTTCAACAATGCATAAGATTATGGTTTAAAGGCAAAAATACCCCTCTTTTTCTTACTTTTTATTTTTACAGACATCTTGAAACACAAGAAACAGACCACACAATACAAAACACATCAGATCCAGAAAAAGTGTGCCACATTTCATTAAGCATAAGCTGTCTAAATTGCATGCTAAGAATAAAGTGTTATTGTCAAAGGGAAAGTTCAAAAGGAAAACACATAACCCCAAATTGTATAAAGAATGTTTATAACCATAGTGGAAGATCACAGTCACAATAATTAATCTAAAAAATATTGCAGCCTAGTTTATTCCATGCAGTGTTCTTCAAATGCATTATGTGTCAAACTTACTCTACAGTTCATAAAAGCCATCTGTCAACACTTTCATAATGACATTTTTGGTTTTACTCTGTTCAGAGACACGGGGACTCCAGAAACATGAAATTTCTTGGAAACTACTGACTGAACACCATGTATCTGGTGACTTTTTTTATCCATTGCTAAGTTTCAGATTTTACCTTTTAGTTCATTTTGTTCTGCTTAGTTTCTGCTGGCAACACTATTTTATGTCCTGTCACTTATGCAAAGAAATATTATGTGACTGTCTAAGCTGCTTGTTCCTTGACATTCAGGTAAAAATCTGTCATTTTTTCTGATATAAAATCAAAAAGAAATCACCATTTCTTATTGCTCCTAAATCCATCTGCCATATTCTTATTTTAAAAATAAAAATAACATTATTCCAAGAACAAAAGAGATACTAAAGAAATTTTGCCTTAGTCTTCCATGGCAACCCATCTTCCCACACCTATCAACTGGATGTTATGCAAGACAAGAACTAGGGAAGCAAAGTCGCACTGTAAGTAAAGATTAGATCCATGACTACCTGAGAAACCTCAATATACATAAGTCTATGAAATCTGATGGAATTAATCTCGGAGTCCTGAGGGAATACAGTGTTGTAGTTTCCATACCATTCTCCGTGATACTTAAAAAGTCATGGCAGTCAGGTGAAGCCCCAGGGGATTGGGTAAACATTTTACCCATCTTCAAAAGGATAGAAAGGAGGACCATGGGAACTACCACCCTGTCAGCCTCCCCTCTGTGCCTCAGAAGATCATGGAACAGATCCTCCTAGAAGCTGTGCTAAAGCACAGGGAGGACAGGAAGTGATCAGAGATAGTCAGTGCAGTTCCACCAAGGGTGCGTGATGCCCGACCAACCCAGTGGTCTATGATGGATTGACTATATCTGTGGGCAGTTACTGATGCCATTTACATGAAAGAGTTACAGGTGTCATTTATCTGGACTTCTGTAAAGCCTTTGACACAGTCCCAGAACCCAGAACATCCTGTTCTCTAAATTGGAAAGAGGTGGATTTGATGGATGGACCATTCAATGAATAGGTGGTTTAGACAATAGGTGGTCAGTGACTCAGTATCTCAATGGACACTGGTAAAAAAGGGTGTCCCTCAGCAGTCTATACTGGGACCTGTACCGTTTGAAGACTTCATCATTAACATAATCAAGGGGATCAAGAGTACCCTCAGCAAATTTGACACTGAGCTGAGTGGTGCTGTTGAGACTCCTGAAGAGCAAGATGCCATCCAGAGGGACCTGGACAAGCTTGACAACTGGGCACACGGGAATCTCATGAGACTTAACAAGGCTAAGTGCAAGGTGCTGCACATGGGTCAGGGCAACCCCTGGTTCCAACACAGGCTGGGGGATGAAGGGGTTACAAGATGTCCTGACAAGAAGGACTTGGGGGTACTGGTGGACAAAAAGCTTGACATGATCTGACAATGTGCCCTTGCAGTCCAGAAAATGAAACACACCCTGAACTGTATCCAAAGTAGCGTGGCCAACAGGGAAAGAGAGAGGATTCTGCCCCTCTGCTCTTGTCAGCTGCAACCTTAGCTGAAGTGCTGCATCCAACTCTGGAGCTCCAAACAGAAGGACATCATGTTGCTAGAGTGAGTCCAGAGGAAACCATGAGGATGATCAGAGGACTGGAGCACATCTCTGATGAAGACAGACTGAGAAAGCTGGAACTGTTCAGCCTAGTGATAAGAAGGGTCCAGGGAGACTTTATAGCAGGACTTCAGTACCTAGAAGGGGTCTACAGAGTGGGACATGGACTTTTTACAAGAGCATGGAGTGATAGCTCAAGGGGGAAAGGCTTTACAGTGAAAGGGAGTCAGTTTAAATTAGCTGTAACAAAGAATGTTTTTACAATGTGTGTGGTGAGATAATGAGAAAAGTAGCCCAGAGAGGTGACGGATGACCATAGCTGGAAGCATTCAAGGTGATGTTGAATGAGGCTCTGAGCAACCTGATCTAATAGTAGATCTCCCTGCAGATGACCTTTAAAAGGTTCCTTCCAACCCAAACTATTCTATGATTCCATGAAATTTTTTCCTCAAACATGCCTCTGTAAGCCTCTAAACATGACTCATCAGATTTCAGGTAAACTTACTTCAAAATATTCCACAAAACAAAGCAATCAATAATTACAGAAGGAGAAGCTTCAGATATGCAAAGGAGAACAGTGATTTGGAAAGTATTTGCAAGAAATAGGAAATCAGATAAGCACAACCAACAGTTTGTGGATGTATCTACTTGAGTGTTTTGCTTGTATCAGGAGTATGATCTTGGAACAAATATTCCACTTGTCTCCATTTATATTTTGGTTCATACCGCGGAGCACTCCTGGAACATGGGGATGAAAGAAGCCCAGAGCATGCATTCCAGTTGCCTGTTGGACAGGCATCAGTTTCTCAATATTAATGATTTCAGTCTAAATTTCTACATTCACACTGATTCCAGGACTGAAAATCCCTGGACCAAGAGCAATGAAACAAGATGTTTTCACGTTTTCCACAGTTCTTTATGGAAAATCCCTGTTCCAATTAAAATAAAAAGCTTCGGCCACTTTTTTTTTTCTTTTTTTTTTTTTTTTTTTTTTTAATTTCTGGGAATGCTGAGTGAGCACAATAAACATATTAAACATGTAATGCCTTCAAAATAACAGTTATATGCATAGCATCCATCACATTGACTTGTCGCACAGAAAGTTTATCAAGACACATCAAATGCACTACACACACTTTTCTTAGGAACTCCTTACAAAATAGATATAACTAATGAAGAGATTTAATGAAGAGACACTCAGAAAAGTAATGGTTGAATTGTGCAAAGAAACAGTAAAATAACAAAAGAAATCTGAATGTACCACAGTTATAAAAAAAATTAGGATTTCTGAATTTCAGGGATAAGAGTGAAAGACAATTAAAAATGAACTTATAAATGATTGTTTTCTCAAAAGAAGTACAATCCTGGTATTGATATTGATAATGGCAGAAACTGAAAATTAACAGACTTTTTGAAAGAAAAACAAATGACAAGTAAGCAAATGATTCACAAAAGAATGACAAATTAAAAACATCCTTTAATTGATAACATGTATTAGAGTTGATGTCATTCACTAGCCACAACATCTAAAAGAGAGCAAGCTTAAAATATTTATTAGAATTAGTATTAGTATTGCTTTTTTAGTGCTCTTTTACAAACTTTTAAATCGTTTTTCTTACATTCTGCTGCAATGTGCTAACCCGTGTTATTATTTCTAGCTATTAAATTATCCATATATAAAATATTTGTGAGACATTTTCCCTTACTGAAAAAGACGGTATATTTAAAGAACTAATTCAATGTACTATTTTTCAGATCTTGAAAATGCTGAGTTCATTATCCACACAAATAGCCACAATGTTTCAATCCCTATGTATCTTCTATGCACTTTAGACTTACCTATGTAGTTGGGCTTGCTGCTGTATATGTAAATGTCTGAAAGTCCATACTATTTGATAATAAATCATTTGAGAGACTCAAATTGAAGGCTCAGTTTTAGTGTCAGTGTTCTTTAATGGTTTTACAAATTATATGGATGCAGGAATCAAATACACATTAAGAAAGATTGTCAATGATAAAAAGATGGGAGGGACATTGGACTTCTTTGAGGGTACAGAAGTTTTGCAGAGAGATTTGGGTAGACTAGGGGGCTGGGCATTCCTGAACTGTATGCATTTTAATAGGTGCAGGAGTCTCTACCTGGAATGGGTTATCCTGGTTCTACCAGCAAACTGGGAAACAAGAGGCTGGAGCACAGACCCACAGAAAGACTTCTGGGGTTTGGGGTCAACAGGAAGTTGAATATGAGTCAGGAGTACCCTGGCAGCCAGGAGGGTCAACCATATCCTGGGGTGCATCAGGCACAGCATTGCTGGACAGTTGAGGGAGGGGATTGTCCCCTTCTATCCTGTGCTGGATCTCTCTTACTGTGACTTCTGCGTGCAGTTCGGAGTGGGACAATAAGATGGACGTCAATGTATTAGAAGGTGTTGAGAGGACTGTGATGAAAACATGCTGAAAGATCTCAAGAGAAGGAATTCGATGTAGCAACTGAGGTTACTTGGCTTGTTCAGCTTGGAGCAGTAAATTCTGAGAAGGCTGTCAGAGTTCAAGAAGCATCTGTGTACTGCTATATGATGTAGTTTTAGTTTGCTGTCTTTAGAGAGGAGCAGAGAGTTTGACTTGATGATACCTTACCAGTGGACCTAAGGCGTAATGTTTCCTAAGGCATAATACCTTGATGATACCACTGTAGACCTAAGGCGTAATGTTTCCCTTTTCTTTTTGAGATGGGCAAGTGGCCTGTTAAATTTCATGGCAAGAACAACGAAATACAATCTTTGAAAAAGTTTTGAAATGAAGCAATAGTAGAAAAAAAATTAATCCTAGCACTTTGTCTGAATAGAGCTGGCAGAACTTAGCAAGTGCAGCAAAACACATATATTAATTTTATAGCAGAAAGTTGGACACACTTTTGAAAGAAGAATTTTCAGTACTATTACATATTTAGATTGATTTCAAGTTTTGATTTTGACTACACTTTTCCAAGCAAGATGGTTTGAATTTAAATTCTCATCTGTATTCTGATTTCTCACAGATTTCTAACAACTGTTCACATAAAATAGCTTAGACCTCCTAAATATCTTTACTTAAAAACATTTTCAAAATTATGATTTTTTTAAACAAGTACACTATTTATTTTATCAGAAAAAAAATCAACAATTCTGCTACAATTATGAAACTCTAGATAATGTAGCCTTACTTCCTTGTTCAAAAATCCTGTCAGATGGTTTTGGGGGTCTTTTGATAATCACTGGTATTTTTTTTTCTACCCCCGTGTTCTGTATTATAAGTGTTGTACACTATTTTAACAAAAATACCCCTGTGTGGATGAGAAGTAAGGTAAATAGGAAAAGAGAATTAGCTTCTGGGTATTACTTTCTCCTTTGAGATTTAAACTATCTGTTGTCATCTAAAAGTAAGCAAAATTACTAATCATGAGTCCTTGAGCAGGGCATCCCATATATGCTTAACTGAGACGGGAGTTGTGCATCTCATTTAGTGTACTAGCGCATTCTGGCTAGTGTAGCTCACAGCCCACTCTTCAGTATACTGAAAATGTTATGTCCATTGTGATGCCCACTGAAACATCATGTTTAGAAAACTACCCTGTTTCCTTTTAGAGATCTCAGGAAATCTTAATGAGCCCTGCTAGTACTTATCGATCAGTTGCAACTGTCTCTTAGTTTTTCATTTGCTTGACAAATATGTCAGTTGCTGAGCTCTTGTCTTACACTTATCTCTCCATCAAAATACCTCAAAGAGGCATGCTACATCACTCAAGATCCAAGGACTTCACCTAGGGTACAAGGACTTACAGTTTTTATACACTTTTGTCAGTCACCATTCAATCTTGGTCTCTGTTGCTTCTGTCAGGAAATCTGGAAAGTAAGCAGCAGTGGGCTTCCTCCTTATGAATAAAAAAATTCTTAGTTCACTCTTATGCCCTATTTAGCATTAACTAGAGAGAAGTGAATTCAGGTGGGTACCATTCCTGACTGTCCCTATGACTTACCCATGAGTGAATAAGTCCATACCCTGCTAATATAAAGCCCTCAGTCCATCATCTTTCTCTGATCTGCATTACCATATGTGCTTAGAAATGTGAAGGAATAAAGTAAAAAGAAAACATCAACAAATGAACCATGTCAGATTTTCCAAAATGTGGTTACCTTGTAACTGTATGCACATTAAAATTGCTGATACATTACCTACTCACCTCTCCCCCAGAATATACATTTTTCACATTTTTATGACTCCTTCTGTACCCCATTTGGAAATAAAAGTTTAAGAATTATAATAGAGAGACCTTGAAAGCCAAACATTTGCCTCTGTCAAGTGAAAAAATTTACCTTCCAAGGCATTCCTTGACAATGAAATCCAGATCTCAGCATTCCCTAGCAAATACACAGCTGGGGCTCAGAAAGACTAGAGGTCAGGGGAGGGCAAAATTTGCCAGCATAAGGCTTGCTCAAGTTACTCGAAGGGAATGGTCCACTACTAAGGAAACAGTCAAAACTTCAGCAGTTAAAACTTCTCAGAAATATAATTAAGTTCTACATCAGTAGTGATTTGTAAGAACAAAGAATCCAAATAAATCCATTTAGAAATAAAACATTTGTAAAGTCTTTTTTTTTTTTTTTTTGTTCCACATTCCAGCAGAAATTTAAATCTTAGTAATATAGTAATATGTCTCAGAAACATAATGGTTTGCAATGGTTCAGATCACAATAATGCTTATGTGAGTTCTATAAGTGAAAAACTCTAAATTATACTCAGGTGTTACAAACAAAATAACTATGGGCTTTAAGCTCTGTTATGCATTATCCCAGGGAATAGTCTCCTGTAAGCCAGCACATGAGAGCTGATAACAAGATCAGTGGTGTAAAAAAAATGTTGGATCTGTGAGAGGTAGTGGCTACAGAATAAAGAGGAATGCAGTGGAGAATCCCTCAGCTCTATCCTTATCTCATCCTCCTTCATCTGTTGTATTTTGTTGTACAGAAAGCCTTGCATAGAGCCTAGTTGTAGTTCTGAAACCACACATTCATAATACATACTAGACCAAAGGGTATGTTACTCTGTTATCAATGGATTCTCTGTAGCCCATCTAGATACAAAAGTGCTGGGGAAAGATTATTCAATAGGAATCAATTCTTTAACAAAAATAAAAGTTCTAGTTTCTTTGGGAATTCTACATAATTTAAGTTGGACATTAGGGAGAAGGTCTTCACAGAAAAGGGCGACTGGGTATTGGAATGGGTTGCCCAAGGGGTTGACGAAGTCACTGTCCCTGGAGGTGTTTAAGAAAAGACTGGATGTGGCACTCCGTGCCATGATCTAGTAGACAAGATGGTGTGGAGTCATAAATTGGACTTGGTGATCTCAGAGGTCTCTTCCCACTTAATTGATTCTGTGATTCTGTGATAATCCTTCCATCTCAGATTACTAAATAGTGAAAGGTCTGTCAATGGCTGAGGCTGAAGCCAAGGAGTGTAATTGAAACACCTTAGTAATGGTAAATACATCAATTTTAATAGTAAAAGGTTCTTTTCTCTGGTCATAATATAAGAAAGAAGAGCCTTCTCATAGCTCAGGCATCTAACAAATAACACAGTCCACTTCTTGGCACACATGCTCACACACACAACTTTCTGCAAGCCTGGAAAGTCAGCCCCCTAAAACACAAGTTAGAATTTAGCCTTGTTGTTATCAGGCTTGCAGAGAAAGGAGGACATCTTATTCTTTCTTGACTGATGTTCAAACTGGCAACACTATCCTAATACTACTGAAAATCAGTACTTCCTCCTTCAGCCTTCCACCACAAAGACTCTGTTTATCTCATATCCCTATGTTAGTTTCCCAGAGTCACTTCCTCCTTTTTACTTTCTAGCACATACTTTTTCTTTTTTTTTCTCACAACTTTTCCACTTAAGTCATAACTGTTTCCATAAAGCATCATCATTATTTTTCCCTGTTCAATGAAAACAGAATATAAAGTTGACTATAACATAAACAGCAGATATTCAGCCAATGCCTTCTGTTGAAGTAGTCCAGTAAAACCTACATTTAGTTTATCTTTTCAAGTCAGAAAAAAAAATATCAAGATTTCAGGCTCTTGCTTCTTACTATTTTAGGGATGTAATGTCATCACATCTCTGACAGCTTCTTAGTACCATCCAGTTAGAGAAAGAAACATAGAGGAAAGCCACAAGTGTTGTATTAATATACTGCTTGTGGTCTCTTCTTCCCTTCATCTCTTGTTTTCCTCTAAACAGATCTAATATCAATTCTTGTTTGTCATCAAATCTTTGATTAGTAACATACCTGCAAAGGGATAAGTTGCCTTTTTAATCTTTCATCAAAACTATAAGTTAGTTTCTGAGCAACTGAAATACAAACAAATACAGCCAGGGAGCAGAGACTCCTTCCAGGTCTACACTGACTGTGGCCAACCCCTCATTTGATATTGGCTTATAAAAAATAGATTTCTCCTTGCCTTCCTGCTAAACTTTAGGCAAAAAAAAAACTTGTCTTAAGACATCTCACATATTTTGTACAGTAAAAACAATTGAATAATTAAGTCTGACAGAATAATCTGCAGTTACCTAAGGTCCAATTACAGTGATACTGCCTACTTTCCTTCCTGAGACCACAGAATATTGGATTGTCTATTGTAGGTGGTTTTCTACAAGGATGCTACCAATCATGGGCTAATGATTGTACCAAAAATTGACTTTGTTTCAAATTAAGGCATTACTGGGCCCTTAGGAATAGGCAAAACCTAACTCTAGACAATGATCTATTCAGAGAGAAATCATAGTTTTTGTTATAAAATAAATTTAAAATCCACCAACAAAAGTAGAAGAACCTTGAGGATACTCACTAGCTTATTCTGCTAGGCTTTACTAAAAAAAAAAATCTGCTTCTTACAGGTCATTGTGTGTTTCATTGTTTCTTTCAGTTTTTTCTCTTAAAATTGTATTTTATGACATATGCATTTTATAAAAGAAATACATTTTGTTTAGACAAATATTAGCAAACACAGCTGCTATTTTTAAAATCTCAGGGAAAATAAATACGGGGCAGCATGGTGTGTGGTGTAGTGCAGGTGAAAGTAATGCTGAAGTATCCATCTCCCCTAGAAAAGGTGTTCAGGCACAGAGAGGAACATACACGTTCAGAAGTGAGGCGTTGTGAGACTGTGAGGACGGGTGTCTGGCAGCGCTCGCTGTGTGCGAGGGCAGCGCGGGTCGGGCCCGGCCCTGCTGAGGCGAGGCCCGGCGCGCACAGCCCAGCCCCGGGCCCGTGTCCCGGCCCCGCCGTGGCCGCCAGTCCCTGGCCCGCCCGAGGCCGGGCTCACACCCACCCTGGAGCCCCGGGCTGGCCTGGCCGTGGCCAAGTGACCGCAGGTCCCACCTGGGGGAAGGGCCCAGGAAGGCCAAAGGCTATTTAAACCAAATTCTGTGGCAAGCACACGTCCTGACCCTACCTCCTCTTGGAAATTCTATCGGCTGAACACCACTAGAACCAGCAATGTATTTTTTCTACATATTTTCTGTCTTTCTTTCTGCTTCTTCTAATTCCCTTTTCTTAGAGTTTTGATACGCATGTGACCGTGTCTATGTCTGCATATATGACTGTGTATGTCTGCATGTTAATGTTATTTGTCAGGTATTATAGTTCATCTGTTACATTATTGCTATTGATCCTGAATGTGTTGTACACTGAATGCCGATCCATCATACCATTTATAAATTAATGAAGTGCTTTGATCCTAAGTTTGCTCTAAAGTCTATAAACTAAGTAGCATTTTCCTGTTACAAGCTATTCCAGTGAATGTTCTTCTCAGCAATTGTCAGCAGCAGATTTGGCCTTATAACCATGAATCACTGGCATATGCATAATTTTTGACAGATTCTGAAACTTAAGTTCTTGTCTTTTCTACCCTGCATCCCAGCCTTCTGTGTAGTCCTGTTTTTGTAACAGAAGATGAATTTTGTCCAGTTTGTTCCAAATCTATTTCCTTCAATTTTGTCGTTTGAATTATCAATGTTGGAGATACTAGTGGAGACAGATAACTGATCTCCTCTTCAAAAGCTTCATTTTGCCATTAGCTTTATTTCCACCTGACCATATCTCTTTTGATGGATGTTTGGGATACTGAGTAAATGGGGTCGACTGATGAGGAAATTAAAAGATGGTTTATTGTGAACTCAGTCTCATGGAAGGGCACAGACCATAAGGTTGTTACATCCACACATGCCATCACATCAGAAGCTGTACATTAGAAGCTGTTATAATTTTAGTTACAATGTCTTTTTACAATTTTCTTATCCAATCATCTACTTCCACAAAGCTTGCTAGCATCTTCATTAACCAATGATTAATTGTATGTTTTACACTATTTGCTGCAATGTGTTTCTTTTTATCCAATCTTATAATTCTACAGAAACTTATTGCTGTATCTTCTACTTTTTATCAATTCTATAACAAGTTCTATTGTTAGACTTTGTTTTCTACTATCTTGCTCAACATATTTGCTTACATGAGGCACATTTCTACTTGCTTAAAACATATTTCTGATTAAACTACAAATCTTTATTCTTATTTCATGTCTGTTTCACTATTCTATTCTAAACCTTCAAGCCTTCTCCAAGGTCTTAGGTCAAATACTGTATCCATCTCTTTCTCTGAGCTTGTATGTTCGAGGCCTTGGGAGCTCTCTGTGCTTGCATTTCCCACAGATGAGGTTGCTTATTATTGAGATGAGAGAAGAATAAAGCATAAGAAGGTGAAGCAGTGTAGTTGAGAGAAATTTCTTGACCAGGTATGAGAAACAGGTGATAATGGTGGATGATCATGGTTAGAATTGTTGCCAACGCAATGTCTAAATATTACCAATGCAGAGTATGATTAGCAACTCCATCATCTATTTCTACGGATTGTAATATAATCAAATCTTGATTATATTATGAGACTGTTTAATCATGAACTTTAGTGACAGCCCCTTGCTTTCTAAACTTGGAAAAGTCTATGTGTGGCTAGGTCTGCTTCATCTCAGATTTGGTCAATGTCTAAAGAATTGTAAACAGATTGGGCTAGAAATGTACTGGTCTACGGGGTTTTTGCTTTACAGAATTCATAAATGTGAAGCAACAAAATATTTACATAGTTACTTTAAGATATTATCTCCACATTTGACTGGATCTTAGCTCTTTCACTCAGCCATCCAAAAAAGTGTTCCCAGTCCTCAGTAGTGACCTGCAGGCATCCCTGTGAGTGTTGCATCTCGGGTTTGGGTTGAGATTAGGGGTTCTGATGTATGTTAGTTAGCCGAGACCTGTGTACCCCCATGCACCCCCTGTGCTTCCCTCCCCCCTGCAGTGGTTAGCTCCAGGTTGCCTGCCATTGGAGCGTCCCCCTGCCACTCCTGAGAATTCTGTGTCAGTCACCCCATTCCCGCGACCCCATTCGCCCCGGAGCCCCATGTCCGCCGCATTGCTGTTGGTCGCCATGGTCCACATCATCACCACGGCGCCTGCCCCCATTGGGCGGGAGGGCTTCTTCCCTCCCCATCCCACCCCTATATCATCCCACTCCTCCCCGGTCCCGTGGCCATTTTCGTCCACATGAAGTTGGGAGTGGTCTGTGGCTTCTCCATTGCAGTTCCCACAACCATTAAAACTTCCAGCTGCCACGTGGATGGATTTGGACAATTCTCTCACCTGTTTATTTCCTCCCTCACGCCAACAGCAAAGTGCAGCCAGCCCACCCCAGTGCACAGCAGCAGAAGTGCCCGGGAATCGTGACAAGCACCAGCCCTGACGAGAAGTCGAGGTGCCCAAGTTGGGCACTCATGAGCTGACTGGGGCTGGGACAGATAACGCATTGTTGCAGTGAGGAAGGGGCAGGGGAGGGGAAGAGGAGAATATGCACCCAGAAGCTGTCTGCAACCTTGAAAGAACAGTCTGCCCAGTTGGTCCAGTCTCCAACAGTCTTTTTTATCCTTTTGCAGGCCAATGTTCACCTACAGTCAGTTGCTAATATCTCTGTTCCCCCATTTCTGGAATCCATTAATTATGCAACCATCCAAACATCTCCTCCTGCAATACTGACCTGGTGTTCTTTATTTTAGGACAACTCATATTGCCCATCTGAGACAGCTGAATGGGAGAGGGGGAGGGTGTTTGGTGGGAGGGAGGAGAAATGGAAGGTCCTGATTGTTTTTCATCACCATCACCAAAGGGAAGCGGCCCAGAGATTAAAGGGAAGGAAGCAAAAAACATAATGTATGTTAAAATCACAAATTTTAGGCACAAGATTTACACATCTTCACTCAGAAAACAAATTTTTCTTGATACAATTGACAGACTCTCCAGACAATATTCACTGCTGAGCAGTGTCAGATTCATCACTTCAGGAAACACGTACTCTTTCCCATGCTTGAAAATCAGGACATCCAACCTTTTGAAGAGCAGAAATTTTTGTAATATATGTCAGTACAAATATTCAAAAAATGAAAAACATTTGAGTTAAACTCTTTTCCTATATAAAGCTTATTTGCAGTCCATCTTAAACCTACTGAAAATAAAGAACACTGACAGCTATTGGACCAGGCACTTAAGGCACACCTGCACTAGCTTTCTTGTTAGCCTTTTATTCCTCCTTTAAAGCAACTTTTGATTTCACTGTTTTTTTACAAGAGGGAAGTTAAGCATTTTAGCCTCATCTCTCATAAAGAAGCAAGGTAAGTATAAGGTTACACAAGGTAGTTTGCTTAAAATAGAAATTTATATTTCTATATTATAAATATTCTGAGGTTTGGAGACACAAAAGTTTCTGAGAGACAAAATAAAAATCATTTTGACTGACAGCATAACATTTTTTTTTCTCTTTAACTAACTAAAAATCAAACAAAAATCCATATCCTAATAATGCCAGATAAATAAAGGAACTGGTCTTGAATCATGGCAGGACTTGAATCACTCCTCACAAAACCATTGTTATGTAAATTTATACATAGTGTCCCAATATGACTTTATCACCTTAGGTTATATTAATTTCGCTGTTAAATTTTTTTCTCCAAATTCAGACCACTAAATTCCTCAGATTAAATTTTAATCCATTAGTTTATTCTCAAACATAGAGCAGTATTGCAGAACAGAAGATCTTTGCTCCATTTCTGTCTTTCTTTCTTAGGCGTGTTTTCTGTTTTAGCAGCATCCTAAATTGGTAGATCTTGAAGACTCTGCTGTCATGCAAGGTTTCCAGTGGTACATATGTTTCTAATGTACAGTGCATAATTTAATGACAAGACATTTCAGTTGTTAAAAATGTATAGAGCAAGATGTCTTTAAATAGTAGGCACTTTCTTGGTACATTAATTTTCTCACACTCAAAAGCAGAAAATGTAATAGTAGCTGTCATTTAGTGCAAAGCTCTGTTTACTTTTAAAAGCTATTTACAGCTCAACTGTCTTGTTCAAACTGATTAGCTATAGTAGGATTTAAAACTTTTATATGACCTATTTATTACAGTTAATACGTTTTTCCTCAGACATAATTCAGGAAATCTGTCCCATCAGCATTAGGACAAGAGTTAAGATTTGGTTTTGTTTTCTTTTCTGGCTACACCTGATAAATATAAGTCAGTGGGATTTTGAGAACAACTGAAATGAAAACATAAAACCTTAACCTACAAGTAACGCAGTGGCTGTGGCATTTGCATTTAATCCCTTCCCTTTACAAACAGAGAGAGCCAGAACAGCTTCCCAACACAATACCTCAACAGTCACAAACCCATATCCTCATCTATAATTCATCTTGGCTAATAATATGCTTACTGACTGACACGATATCCAACAAGCCTTTCACAGTGTGGAAGATGTAATTACAGAGGCCATAACATTGTTATTCGACAACTAAAAGATTGTTTGAGAAACTTTCCAAACATGCAGTGACATATATAAATAATAATAAAAAAATCCCAGATCTTAATATAAAAGTAGAATAAATCCCCCTTCCAAGACAAAGATGAAAAAGCATTAAAGGATGTAAAAATTCAGTGGAGAGAGGTTTCTTTTATTATTCCTGTCTCAGACAATACTGATCATTACAATGGTGTTTCAAATGCCATAGTCTTTCTTGGCAATATTACGTCTCAATCTTTTCCTCCTATTTTGTCCTTTTTCTTCATTCAATCCAGGCATCTGAATTGTCTGCATCACTAGAAGTCCCTGATTTCATTGAAGCTGAGATGACTAACTGGTGTGATTAGGAAAAAGGGGAAGATCTAGTTGGATTTTTTCCATGTCTTTAAATGCATGTTGTCCTTCTGCCAATCAGTTTCTACATTACTGTGGAAATTGAGCTTACTGGCTCTCAAATTGAGTCAGAAAAGAATGCATTTCAGGAATAGCTTTTAGTACAGGATTGTAAAAGGCAGTAGACTATTATCTTTCCTTGCATTTTACTCCTGAGGTTGCAGAAGAGTTATTTCCTCTTATATACACAGAGTTCTCCATTTTTAGTTGACACTACCTTCCCTACGTACTGGGAAGATCTGTTGATTTACCCACTACTAGAAAGAAAGTACAGGCATCTTATAATCAAATTTATGGTTGCTTATTACTGTGTTATGGGTGTCAACAACCTTAATGTACCATCTACACAATTTGGTGGATGAGAGGAGGATCATTTGTACTCTCAGTCATGCCACTGTGTCAAGAGGCTCTATGTACCTCTGACTTCCAGCAGGCAGCACTGAACAAGAGTTAGCCCTTTACGCTCTGAACTTGACTGGTGCAAGAGTAGACTTCTGTAACTCTTCTCACAATAGGGCAGCTGGTACACTTCTCATAGCCTGTGTCGGGCACATTCAACACCTTTGGCAACCAAAGAGTTTGCCCACGTGCATCTTTGTGTGTTTTCTCCATTGTTTTTAACTGAATTATCAAAAGCTGTTTTGTGGCATACAGATTCCCAGACCTGAGCAACTTTTCTATTTTACTTTTGAGTTATTTTGGAAGTTATATTTTTCATTAAATAAGCAAAAAGCAAAACTGAAGGCACTTCTTTTTCTTTCCCTTTATGTGGTGTATATCTAGAAGGAAAATGGAGCCATTCCTTTGAGGAACATGGGTCAAATTCAAAATCTTTTAGTCCTATGTAGAGCTAATACCCTTCTTTAGTTCTAGAAAAATAACCAAACTTTTCGAGTTGACACTTAGTAGTAGAGTGTCAACATAGAATCAAAAACTTTCTGTAAGCAAAACCAAAATGATGTAAATCTAAGCCCAGTATATTGTTTTGCTCAGAAAATGATGCTTAGCTATGGATGCCAAAGGGTTTGCCAAAACTATCAGCATACTTAGACATGGTTTGTTAATAATCTTTAAAAAGCTTTTAGTGGATCTGGACAGATTCGCTATCTGTTCACATGTAGTAAAACAGGAAAACTGATTTAAATTTTTGGTTGAAATGAAACAATCAAGACAGCAATTAATGGCTTTTGTTGTTTTGTTCAGCAGAAGTGTAATGAAAACACAGTAAAACAGCACAAGCAGAAACAGATAGACATGACAGACTGTAAAGGAAGTGTGTCTTACTCCTACCTGGAACTATATCCCACTTCCAATCTGAACAGTAATGTTGGATCAGAAGATGCTTGAAAGGTAAAAACGGACTTAGGCCGAGGACTTAGACTTCAGTGACTTGCAGTCTAATGACCACTTGCTACTTTGTGCATCCTTACCTTGCATTTGTGCAATTCTTTAGCTTAATTTATGCTGCAAATAGATTTTAAGTGACACATCAGTACCCCTGCATGTTGGAACTAAAACTGATGACGCCATGTTCAGCCAGCCTTCCAGCATATGAGAGGCTATAGATTTTGACCAGCTACTTCATTCCAGTCAGAGCATTATTTTATCAGGTATTACTGGCTGGTCTCAAGAAACTTGTCAAAATGACACTGGACATGCTCTCATAGGAATATTACTTGCTTTAATTTTCAAACACATCAAACATGAAGCAGAAACTCTGGGTACAGAATGCTTGCACTTGGTTAGGCATTTTCCTGACTTGAATGAAGATTAAGATTCTGTGACAGTTCAGAGAGGTACAGTGTCAGTATTGATCCACCTGTCCTGACTCATGTTACCAGTTTGATTACATTTATTTTTCTCATATCATGAATGTTACCTTTGATCTAGGGTTATTTTTCATTAGCCTGTAAAAAAAACTTAATTAAAAATAGTGTTTTGTATCTGACTGAGATTTAGCAAGTGTCAGCCTAGTTCTGTGTTTTGTCACTAGACATGAATGGAAATAACATGAGGAAAACTTTACAATGCCTTTACCTTTCATCTAGAAAAATTAAGGTTTTGGTAAATTTCATTTGAGGTTTTTTATCTCAAGATAAATGTTTTAGTTTAACTTGGGTTTGATTTCAATCAGTGAGTCTACATTTAATTTTTGATTGCCCAAAGTGGTGGTCTTTGATCTAAGACATCAGTTAGATTATATATGTGGAACTTCTTAACTTACGGGAAGGGATGTTCAAATCCTCCCACTAGTCTGGCATTCATTCAGGCACCTGAAAAGAAATTATTCAGATACAAAGGAATTACCATGTGAATAGTGTTTCCACACAGTTTCTGCATATGCTGTCTTGCATTTTTATCAAGACTGCAAACATAAACCAGCGTGAGAAAGCAGGTGCTATTTTCCTCTGTCTTTTGAGCATTAGTCTTTCCCAGCAGTAAGCTTTATGTGCTAATGGCCACAGCAAGGCACTATAAAACCAGAATTTTTAATTTTTTTTTTTTTTAAGGTCTGGGGCTTTTGATACAGTTTTAATTAATGGGCAGAACTTTTAAATAAGAAGAGACAGAAAGAAAAAGCATATGATTTTTAATACTTTTAAAAGCATTTGAGGCGACTGTGGTATAGAAGGAAGAATCTAAAATGTTTCAGTTTCTCTTCACAGATTTTTTTTTGCACAGAATGTAGAAATTAAATGCCTTTGAATTATTTCTGACTTTCAGTAACTCATCCATATTGACTTATTATCTCTGTTTCAAGGTCATTTGTACAAAGAAAAACAAAGAAAATATTTTCTTCCTCATGTAAGTCAAAAAGTGTAATAGAAACTATTTAATTGTGGTTAATAAAAATTACCATTATTATGAAAACAGCCATTGACTTGCAAATAATCCACTCTCTTCCATGGCATTACTCAATGATCATTAAGTTACATAATCAAATCACACAGGGCATAGTTTGTCTCTTGCACAAGGCATACACCTAAATATTTATAGGTCATTTATAGCTAAAATTAAAAAACAAAAAGAAAACCAAACAAATAAAAAGAACAGAAAGAAAAGAGAGGAAAAAAAGAGAGAGAGAGAGAAAACCCCATGGATTTTTTTTTTTTTCAAAAAAAAACCCACAAACAAAAACAACTGTAAAGTTTTGGGAAAACTTTGTCACATAAGAGTGGAAAAATAAAAAAAGTAAGACTAATACCAAAAGTAAGGGGAAATGAGAAACTATTGGTAAAGTTAAAAAAGTTTAAAATTAAAAAGGGAACGCCAAAAGCATTTATTTACACACTGTGAATTGAAGATAAATGTAAACAAGAGAGAAACAAAAGGGAAAACAAGGATGTCCCGTGGTACACACAGGATCCCAAGAACAATAAGTGTCCCTAATGCCTATGCATAGTAAGATACTTCATTGTGCTGCAATCATTTAGATTTCATGGATCTGGAAAAAAGATGTAAAATTCAGCCTGTCAGGCAAATAGCATTTAATCTCTTATAACCTTACCTGGATTGTCTTTGCTGTTACCCACCACCAGTCATTATCAGTGTCACATCATTAATACATGCAGCAGTTTTCAGAAGTATTGCTCCACTACAAACATAAAATTATAATTGGAAGTAATGACATTTATCCTGTTAAAGTAACTTGGGTATTTCTTACATTCAGATACTGAAAGTTTAACCCAATTAGATTTGCAAGTGCTTTACAATCAAGTGCTGTGCTGGCATCAGAGTGCTGAGCTAAATAAAGTCCTAATGAAACAGGATATCCCTCAGGTACTTTCCCAATCATGATGTTTGGCAATGAAAAGAAAAGGTAAAGGTAAATGCAGAAATTAACAACTAGTGAAAAGGTATAGAAGTATTAAAACAAGCAAAAAAGTGGAAAACAATGTCTCACGTATAAACAAGGTTTTGTTGTATAGCATGTCATCAAGGAACATGTAACAGGTGACAGCTGCATACAATAAGGGAAAGAAATTTCAGTAGAAAGAACACAAATTTTTGCAAATTTTATTTTGTTAAACCACTGGGGGAAAGAATACTTATGATGAATGTAAAGCAAGGATCTGTATGCAGAAATAGGATACCTAAAGAGAATTTTTGCCTTAAACACTGTAGTTTCAAGCTCTTGAAACGGAATCCTCTGTGTTTGAATTGACAGTTCAAGTGATTCAGTTATTGACAACTGCAAATGCACATTTCCACTGCATATTACTTGTCAGACAGCAACCTAATTTCAGAATAGCTTAAAAATAGTTTCTTCAGAATAGCAACAAAAAAATGAAAATTAACTGAGCTTAAGAAAATTAATCAGCCAAAAGATATTAAAACAATGTTGTATTTCCTTAGCGCATACAACCAATCTTATGGTATGTCTAGGGTGGTAACATACAAAGGAGAGAAGTTTATGACCACTAATATTCTCCATGGCACAAAGAAAAAATAAAAATTGTCTCCATTACGCAAACCCTACTTAAATACAAAAAAGATAAAATCACCAAAACCTGAAAAAACATGCATGGATTAATTTCTTCCAAAATTAAAGGAAAGCCTCCACATTTTCCTATTTTTCAACCAGTGGTGAAATGTAAAGAGTACATACTACCTTATCAGATAAACCAAAAAGAACTAGGAAAAGCCTGACAAACCATTAAAGTCTTTAGTGTGTTCACTGAAAAAGGGGGAAACTCATGTTCATGTACCTGCACTATCTTGCACTAATTTTTTTGACAATGAGGAAGATAATCTTTACTTTATTCACCCTCATATAATGAATGTGACTTGGCTTGAGTGAAAAACTAAGTATCTTTGTTTTTGAAACTTAAAATATTCCTGCAAAATGTAGATTTTCATAGATAGAAATCTGTTCATTATTTATTCTCATGCTGAAAATTCTAATCAGCTCTGCTTGTGTACATGGATTACCAGTTAGTTCAATAGCCGTAGAATTGTATTTGGAATATAGTTACTCAGTAGGAATATAATTGGTGAAATAAGAAAGATTAAAAACTGGTAAATAAAATCAGTTGTAAAACCTCAAAAAATAGGACCTGGGAAAGCTCCCCTGAAGCCAGTGATCAGATGGAATGTTTTATCAATTAAATGTGAAATAACCATTAAACAATTAAGCTCCATTGAGCCTGCCCTGTTCAACAAAACATTCATTTATGTGCTTAATTTTTGTCTCAGAGGAATTGACATATAGGATAAATATTTATGGAATTTTAACATAAACAAGAACTAAACACTCTGTTGACATGAGCCTTTTAACATTACATAATGCCATTATGGCTTTGATATTGAAAATGTGATATTTGGGGTTTCAGGTTAAAAAAAAATAATAAACCCCCCAAAATATAAGAAGGCAGTATCCAGAACATTGCAGAATTTTCTATGGTGTTTTAATCCAGGCATATAAATTAGTTCATAGGCTTCATGGATATCATCTATATCCAAGAAATGCTATTTTCAGATTATCAAAAATCTGTTAGCTTGGGACACAGGTGAGCATATTTATTTATATGCATTGGCATTTTCTGCTCTAAATTGTCATACCTTCCTGACATTTAAACAATTTACAAGAACCAAGGATATGATGCAAAATAACCATTCATTATTTCTCTTAACTGGGAGTGGGGGGAAAACCATAATAATTTCTACAGGGCAGCTAGGTTTCTGAAGAATTTCCAAAACCCATAGAAAGTAGCCCCTTCAGTCACTTTTTCTGAACAGTTCCTTGTGGAGGCATGCAAGCTTTGTTGAGCTACTGAAGTACATTGCCAGAAATTATAGTGTCACATATTAAAAAAAAAAAAAATAGACAAAGAGTACATTACTGATTCAGAATTAGAACTTTTTATAAAACCAATATTAGAACCTCAGAATTTTAGCAATACACTGCTATACACAGTTCTGTAGCTCATTATTTTCTACACAAAGCCACTTTAAAACCTCTCATATGCTTCTAATATATCACTTAGCATTACGCAATTGCTACTTCCTCTTCAGTTTTAAGACAGTTAAGTCTTTGAACTCTTAAAACTACAGTGTTCTGACAGTTTTTAAAAAACCACTGGGTTTTTTATTGCTATTTTTTGCTTACCAGGTCACAAGCGTTAAAGAAAAAGTGGGCTTGCTACAATTTCTTCAACTTAAAAATCTTTTTAAGTTACTGATGGGTCAGGCTTAATCTTTGTTTTTCAAGTGTTCTTATCAAATAAGGTAAAACATAGGAACTTGCATGGCATGCATATTTGCTAGAAACTCTATTTGCTACAATCTCAATACAAAGTTCACTGTATGCTTCAGGGAGGAAAGAATTATATATGTGGAAGAACAGTAGGCAAGAATTGTGAGGTTATTTTGCTTGTGTTTCACTCTCTAAAAAGTATTCAAAGCATTGGCAAATGGAAACAATATTAGAAATAATAAAGTCGGCAGATATTTACCCATATAAAGCATCTGTGATGCACAATGTGCACTTTTATGTTTCATGTCAATGAATGTAAACATTTTGAAGTTCCTTTTCTGTTTCTTGGCAGAGAAATAATAAAGTTCACAAGGGAAAAAAAGAAGAAAAAAGAAAAGAAAAAAAGAATGTCCACATTAAAAATTGTTTTTGATTACTGTTTAGATGAATACTGTTTAGATGAAAAGGCAAAAAAGACACTACTGTCTAACTGGTAGTTCATATAACTATTGAAAATGGAATATTAAAGGTCTTGTAGTGGGAAAGGTACATCATAAGTGCAGGTAAAGCACTGGCAAGGCACTGAGAAGAACAATTGAGAAAAAAACTGCTCAAGCTGTCTGATTACCAGAGCTTTACTTCATAGACCTTCAGACTAAATTTTAGGACCTGCTGTTCATTCATGATGAATGAAAGAGAAATCAGCATTAAGCCTATACTTTCTTAGTATTTCATCATCCAGAAATGATCACTCACTTTTGCTGAACTTTATTTCATATCCTGTTACATATGACTGAATTTAAATTTGTAACTGCTTTTTCACCAAATATTGCAAAGAAACAATTTCTTAATTCAGATTTGTTTGATATAATATTTTAAAGTCAAATGAAGTCCAGAAGATGATCTTGGCACAATCTCTTGAGAGACCATCCAAGGCATGTAAATAGTCTAGGGAACTGTAATAGTACAGAATGCAAAAGGCTGCAGGCATTGCATGGGATGATGACAAGAAAATCAAGACCAAAAGCAGATGATGCATTTCAGATGAAATTTTTTCAAGTAATAATAAACTACTGGCAAAAGGTTGAAGGATTCCTAAACATAACCATATTACACACTTTCAGATCAAAGAAAAGTGTTTCAGTGGTTGCAAAGAGTTCAACATTTGCATTAGGGAACATTTGCAACTTAGGGGAAACCTTGCTGTTTTAATACTTTGGTAATGCCAAAGATTTGCAAGCAATTAAGCATGAAAGAAATACAGTACATTGATTATTTATATAACTTTTATATTAGAAAGATGTTTCTCAACATAGACATCAAAAGAAAATATCAATAGTTGCATTTAATCATTCATTCAGGATCTTATTAGTGAAAAATATTATAGTTGCAGTTAATTTCACATGTTTTCTTAATACCATTCATAAAATCTGTCAATTTGAAACAGCATTTAAGCAAGTTATACTCTGTCTACTTTGTGTATGTCTGTAAAGAGGAAAGCAAATTACATCAGAGGTATAAATAGTAAAAATGATGCTACTAATAATTTTAATTGATCACAAAATGTTTTAATTTGTATATTTTGTTCCTTAGGACATATGATAGTGTTTGTAAGTTGGACACAAAATTGAAGACATATTGGGATATCAAGTAATTTTTTGATATCACTAGTAATCATGATCTAAATCCTTTTTAAAAACATACCAACTGTCTTGTCAAAATTAACCATGATTTCTCTTATAATAACTCTTTGTTATTATAGGTTTTAGACTTGTCTAGAATGTTTGGGTAGCTTCTTCTAATAACTACTTTTCCATACAATGATTGATTTCTTGATAAGAAATACTATGTTCATTATGATAGCAACTAAATGGACAACTTAAGGATTGGCTTCTGTCTTCGCACTACTGATTCCTGCATTTTATTGAATATTAATAGTGCAGAATACCAGTTTCCACTTGTCAGTTCTTCATTTATCAGTGTCTGATTCAAGACTTTCATCTCCTTTTAGAAGGTTGGTCCATGGAGGCAGGTGAAGTCAACAGAAACTGTGCTTGAATTTTCAAAAAGCACTCCAGTAATAATTACTTTAAAAAAGACCAGCCCAAAATTGACAAAAAGCAAAGCAAAAAAACCTATTTATTCCAAACAGATTATGAGACTAGTGTATATACTTTTAGCTTTAAGCTCTCTTATTATTCTCTTCCATAATTAAAACATGATAACAAGCTCCTATAAGCTGGATACGGATTTCAAAGGAAAAAAATGAGTTAATTTGAGGAAAATACTCTAAGGCAAATGTCAATAGAAAGACTACATGTAAATAAGTAAATATTTACTTGAAAAATAGCTTGGTATTAAGTATGATGGCCAAGGGCTACCCATTGAATCAAGGAGAAAGGAAAATGGAAAATATAGATTGATTTGATTTAATATCATTTATTCTGTCCATGGCATGCATTATAGAAATAAAGAAAACACAACCCTTTAAATCATAGAATCATAAAATATCCTGAGTTGAAAGAGCCCACAAGTTTCATTAAGACCAAATTCTGACCCTGCCAGGACAATTCCAATGAAAGTCCATACTATACAGCATTCAACTCCACAAGTAATTGATATCTTTGCTTTTCACCAGCTAAGCTTTAAAAACATGCCTTTTCAGTGTGAGAGATTTGATTAGTACACTTTTGTAATTTGATAAACTGATGTTTCTGCACAAGTTCAGACCTGTGAATATTCTTTCTTCTCTGCAGAGTGAGTTTCAGCCCCAGGTCTGCTGCTCTTCTCTCTATCCTCACCAGCCAGCACAGAAGGGAAAGTAATCTACTGCAAGGATGCCCTTGTAGCAGATATCTTCCCTTTGAAAGAAAGGAGTTTGACATTTAGTATTGCTATTGGTGTCCAATGCTTCTCTGTCTTAGTCTAGTTAAGGACTGGCTCTTGATTGGGTTAGTTTATTTTATCACAATTGAAGACTTAAAACAAAAGTCTGTAATTCAAGAAGACTTTCCAGAGGAAGCCAACTGAGACAGTGTAGTTAGCCCGCGTGCAGAAGATAATGTTCTAATTGAAACTGTATTACAGCTATATTGTGTGGTTAATTAACTGTGACCCATCTTAATTTTTTCCAATCCACCTGGCAGTAACCAAATGCTGGCTTCTGGAATTCTTTGGCATTTTCATTAAAATATATATATGGAAGTTGAAGTAGAGATTTCTCTGTGACAAGTGTTGTTTATGTTTTATGTTGTATATTTGTATATGTTATATGTCAAAATACATGGTTTCAGTATTCCAAGGTTGCTCCATTTCTGTAAGGTAAAAAACCTATGATCTATTCTAGGGAAAACAAGTCCCATTATTTACTATGATTATGACTGTACATTAACTTCACTTCATGTATGCTGCCTAGAAATATATGACAGCCTTGCTTTGCCTGTTTAAAAAAATCATCCAAAAGGCTACAGATTCCAAGCTCTCTCAACTGAACAGGAAAATAGCCAGAGTTCTGCATCTGGCTCATTGTATGACTCTTTAACAAAATGTTGTTTCAAACAATACCACAAGACAATCATTTAATTATTCCAAACAATAAAACTCCCTATAAAAATAACATTTTCTAAAACTTCAGGAAGTCACAGTTTATTTTTAGTTCTGCCTGGTGAATTATGTTTTAGCCTTTAAATAACTTTATTCATTTAACTGTAGCTCAAACTACATAGTAGCCCTAGGCCACTGCATGACCAGTGAGCTGGACCAGAGGACCTTCAGAGGTATCTTCCGACCTCAGCCATTCAGTAATTCTGCAGTACATAAGAATGCATTTAAAAGTCATTGAGCCAAATAAGAGCAGTATCATGTTCTTCTCTTACCTTGATTTCCTTGATTTTAACTCTCTGCTTTCATTATTAGAATGGTTGTTAGATAAGCCTGTTACTTGTTCTCTCTTCCACAGCCCCTTTTACTTGCCTCTGTCTGGAATGTGTTCTTGAAGTGAGGGAGCTCCTTCAGTGCTAGATGCTATTTTCCTTTGACAAAATATTCAGTGGAGAAAGGGTTTAGGAATTATATTTTAAAAGTGGAAGTGTTCACATACCTGCTTACTTCACTGAACAGCTGCATCTCTGAATACTTTGAATATCAATATTATTGCAAAGCTTGAAAAAACATACTAAAATGCATAGCATTCATTATTTTAATACAATAAAAGGACAATAATGAGAATAAAAGGCATAGCATGTTCATTTTCATCAGAGGTGCATGGGAAAATGACTAGGGGTAAATTCAGATAAAACTAAGAAGTTATACTCACACTCTAACAGAAGTTATAACAGTATGAAAATTATAGGGTGAAATGCAATTGCTACCCTCCAAATGGGATATAGTCAGCATACCCAACCACAATGCCACCTGCAGTACATCCAGTCAGCATGCCACACACAATACATCCTAAGGGAGATAAAAGAGAGGGTAGAACAGAGTGGAGACACCATGACCAGTGTCTATCAAAACCCTTGCAGAGAAGGGAACTCAGTGGTATCTTGTAGCTGATAAGGCGCATAGCAGCTGTTCAGCCAAAGAAGAAAGATTCTTGCTGTTGAACCAGCAACTGTGGCAAGATCACAGATGCCCACTGTGGCATCGCACTCTTTCTCCCGGGTCCAGGGCAGCTCCAGTGCCCTTCAGTGCCGCCCCCGCCCGGACTTCCAGGTCTGCCGCTTCTCTCCCACGTGCTGCTGCTGCTGGCACACCGGTCGGGGTTGGCCGGGTTCAGTCACCCACGCAAGGGTCCGAGATAAAGAGGCAAGGAATGTCCAAATCACCCACAAGGAAGGCAGGAAGGCTTTATTGTCACTGAGAGCTGTGGTGGGGGAGTAGCGACCCACGCTTCCCACTCCACATGGGGGAAATGGCACCAGAACCCAGGAGGGAGCGGGATGATATAGGGGATGTGATAGGGAGGGCAGACGCCGCCCCCCAATCCATGAGGGTGCCGTGGTGATGATGTAGGACAGCGACCAACCAGCATCCGCAGGGGTGGACACCAAGCCTCGGGCTGAGTGGGATCGTGGGGATGGGGCGGCAGGCATGGGGATTCCCGGGGCCAGAAAGGGGAGTGGTCACAGGAGTGGCAGGGGGGGAAAGCCCATCGGCAGGCAGCATGGGGCCAGAAACCACAAGGGGGAGCAGGGAATACATGGGGGGAGCATGGGGGTACACAGGACTCAGCTAGCTAACACAAATAAGAACCCCTAAAACCCAATCCCAGGATGCAACAGCCCACCTTCATCCTAAAGGTTATCTCAGATGTACTACTGATATTAGCCACCTCTAAGGTATGACCACCCACCACTGAAGATGATGTATGGCTAGATCCACTCAAGCTCCATCTAAACATAAAAATAGTATAAAAATAAGTTAAAAATTGAGAGAAGTTAAAGAAGAATCCATAGTAACTCCTGGGATCAGTTAACAGTCTGAACCTGTCTTCTATCCCATAGGGATGGCTGTGGGGTACAAAACTATATATGTGTTGATTGATTATCCCAAGCTAGTTTTTGTTAGGGATTAGAGTTCATCCGTATATTGCTTTGAATATGTTTTTGCAGCCAGATACTATCACTGGCAATCTTAAAACCTTAACCTGTCAGAGTTTTCTAATATATTAATAAAGATTGTTACTCCATAAAGTATTAATTGTGAGCCCTTCAAGGTTTTTAACAGTTGCTGGCAGCAGTAACTCTCCACTTGCCTATAGAGACCCAGAATGGAGTCTCTTGCTGTTGGCATAGTTCCCTGAATCCTTCCTTTTGCTGACAGATCAATTTAAGGTGTGGAAACCCAGGAGAGGGGCCTTTTGTTTGCACATGAACCTGAACGAGTCAGCTGAACTGCCCTCCAATCCAACAGGACTGCTCAGAGAAGGATCTCCATAAAAGGATGTTGACTGGTTGGACATGAGTCTCAGCTTTTCTCTGGCACTGACAGACTAATCAAATGCAAATGATTTGAGAAAATCTCTACTTTCACATGGCAGAGGTGTTATAAATAAGGACAGACAAGGAAATAATCTCTATCTATTTCAGTTGTTCTCAAGTATAACAACTGTGACTAGAAAAATTCTGGATGAAGGAAGAAACAACAAACGAAAACAAAGAAAAAAAGGAACTCCAGCAAAAGTCAAGTTTCAAAATCGGAACGCTTTTCTGAAACATTAATACCGGAAAATTAGGGAAACAACAATTTATAAAAACTAGTTATTACTTATTGGAAGGAAAAGAAATGTTTGGGGTTTTTAAAGGAATCCCACAAAGAAGACATTCTTTTTTCTAGAATGCTCCACTTACAATGGTTAGTGTTACTAGTTTTGGTTACTAGTTTTTTTATAAAAGAATATAGGATAAAAACCTAGGCAATACCTCCAAATACAAAGGAGCTCAACATTGATAACAGAACTATGCACATATCAAACAAATCAGCACAGCACAGGAGGTCACTAACAATGAATGAGCTGGCTTCTATAGTGTCATATCCCTCTCAGTATCTTACACTGAATATCTGAGGGTTTTATCCTCAAAGCGGCATAACTTAGCAATTCATCATCTGGAAAAGGTTTTCCCCAGTTTGTAATTAATTCCTTTTTTGCTGTACTATATTTGTAACCATTGGCTTCAGAAATGGAGCACTTAAGGTCTTATTAAACTCCAAAGCAAGAAAATCTTGCTGGCTGTATTAGCTTTAATATTATGAGGTTAATTATTTAACATAGGTCACTTGGAAAATGCCAATATACATGACACTAAGAAATTTTTCTTACTATTTACTTTTCTATATTATAGGCAAGAAAGTAACTTTAAAATTCTATTTCAAGTACATGAATGCCAAACTAACAAATTTGTGAAAGACTTTTTATACGATGAAAAAAAATACAAAGAAAGAAAAATTAACAAAATATATTTTCTGTCAATCATGAAGGTACGTCATTTTGTAAGCATCAAACCTCAGGAGTTGCTAATGAAATCATCTCATTTCTAACTTTGTTGCCTGACCACGTCGAGTTATCTGATGTATTTGCTATTTATACTTAGAGTGGTCTTTTAGATAGCTGGTACTAAAATGCCCAAGATGAACAGCAAATTCAGAAATACAGAACTTTGCACAATAGGAAATACTAAGCAGACATGAAAAAACATCAAGAGGCAGAAATTTCTTTCTGTTTGGGAATGGAGGACAGTCTTTTACACTGCAGGAATACTGAGCATTTTCCAAAGTACTAATTGGGCAAAGCACACAGGTGAACATCTACATGATTTAAAATACTCTTACATGAATGAGTGCAGACATGGACAAGTCAGCTCATTCTAAGAATCGTGTACATCATGCTTATGGAAGCAGCATTTTGATGGTTTCAAAATTTGCATTTTAACAAGTTAGATAATGTTATTCCTACTATAGAACAGGGGCTGTAATATCCAGTTTGGACTAGATCAGGTCACCCTAGGCAAGACGTATCAAGTAATAAATGGAATAGTCTTAAACATTCCATTAAAAATTCAAGACTTAAACACAAATATCTATGAGTACATACAGTTTTCTATTCCACATTTTGAATAAACCAAATGGATATCAAGAAAGAAAGAAAGAAGACACACATGAGACTTACCTAATTAAATTACTTGTCAATACTTTTAATACTGTTTTAAGGATTTTCTCAGAACAATGCAAACATAAACCAAGCCTGAATTATGTGTAATTACTATAACTAAAAAAAACCTAAAAACCAAAAATCAGTTTAAAAAAAGAGTCACAAGAAAAGCCACAAAAAAAAAAGAAGCCACATTCACCACTTAAAGAACTTCAAGGTTGAGAAAATATCTAAAATTCTCTTTATTTGATGCAAAATCTGCAAGACAATGCTTCTTCACTGATTTAATGCTGCATGCATGTGAGAGGAAATATTGACATTAATACTGAAACTATATAGATGACTAGTGCAATGTTGTTAGAAAAATTAAAAATTTGAAATACTAGTATTTTCTTCCGTTTCCCAATATTTTTTTAAATTAAGTCTTGCCTTCCCTTCTTCTTTTCCTCCCTTAATCTAACTTTTACTGTTTAGCTATTAGGTGAAAGTCAGTCTTCTGGCTTTTGCTTAAGGCTTCCCAGATTTCTAACTAGACCATCCTTCCCGCCTCTTGATTGTGCTCCTCACAAATGTACAGTGAGGATTGTGTGTAAAATTCTCCATTCCTGTAACCACCTTGCATTTCTCTGCTCTGTCTCCCTCTTAACTTCCAGCCATAAAGCTTTCCAGACACCTATGTGTACCCTAAGGCTACAATCCACTTGAATTGTGGCCTTGTAATTTGCAGAATTTTTTACATATTTCAAAATTTTCATTTGGTGAAACTTTACCCAGAGTCATATACACCATTAGGCGTATCAGTACAAAATTCAGATAAGTCCATTAAGGTAAACATTTTTCATTTTCATTTCATCAATTTAAACCCTGTGATTTGATAGAAAATATTCAGTAATGTCTTTAATTTCTTATTTTTACACTTATTTCTCCATCTCTTATCTACTTGCATGTATCCTTTTGTTCCTCAAACTTGGAATGTTCTGCCTCAGACTCCCTAAATCCCCAATTACTTTAAAAAATACAATACCTATCAAAAGTACTGACCAACTATGCTCTCAAAATTTAATATAAGATACTACAGTCCTATAAATCTATAATGAATGTCTAATTTTTCTGATTAGTATATTCCTAAGTGAAGAGTTAGGAAAAAAAAATTTAGGAAAAGGAATGGCATGCTTCAGAGCTACCCTATTCTAAAAAATGAGCAAGATATTGCTAAATACCTGACTCCTTCCACTTGTTCTCCTAACTTTCTTTCTATTTTCCTTACCTACATGCTAAAATTAATTCAGAAAGCTGAGGTATATTGAAAATTATTTAAAATTTCCCACTTCAGTTTGTTGTATTTTTTCTATGTTTGTTTTTTTCTCATCATTCAAACAAAACTAAAATATTTAATTTGAAAATATAATATTTTAAAAAGTGATTTGTTTATTCTATTTATAAACCCTATTTATTTATCATAATATGAAATAGTTTCCTGAGTGGGCTTGATAGATACTTGAATTGACAAAACTTTCAAAATTTTAAGAAATTTGTTTTGAATGACCACTACTAAGGGTAGCTGGTGTATTAAAATATCTTCTTGTAGCATCTTGTGAAAATGGAAATTTGGTCAAAACATACATAACGTTTCAAAAGCAAACCTGATGTGGCACCATGGATAACTCTTTTTGTCTTATTAAAGTGGAAGAGTACATGAGATTTGACTGTGATGTTACACGTAAAACCTATGAGTTTTGTTACTTCCCAATAAGCCATTGCATTTAGAGATTCCAATATGTCTTACTATATGTGAAGAGTGGAATTTGTAAATTGATGAATAGATTTGAGACAAGATCTTTGCATGTTGCCTATAAGCCTTCTGTCAAAATCAGTGTTGCAGACACAGTCTCAAATAGAGTGGGGGAATAGCTGGTTCCCTTAATGAAAACTTAAGTTTAACTAAGTTGCTTATTCTGTAGGAGCACATTTTAGATCCAACAATAAAATGTAGGTACAGCTCTTTAAATGTGTTCAAAACTCATCTTGCCAGATCATTCCTTAAATCTGTTGAAATCTACACTTCATTGCAAATGGGTTTGTCTTTGGGTAAGGTCTTATTATTCAGCTATTCCACCATTTTCTGAGGAAAATGAGCAATTTTCTTTGGGTGTACATCAGTTATGGGTTTGTTCAGTGGCAGCTTTCTATATTATGTATACATACATGTGAATGTATTTCTCTGGAAGAGTTAATGGATAAATTCATTCCCAGTGAGTGATTTTTCTTTGTTTTCTATTTTAAGGATATGTAGAGCTCAATGAAAGCAGTCAAAAATAGTGCATATGGAAACCTGTGTTTATATTACAAAAAAAAACATATAGAAGTCAAGACAGCTGCCATAATTAAAGACAATTCTTCATAAAACTTCTGTTTGAAGAGGGCCAGACAAAGAAGACTTTGTTTAAAATTTCTTTACTATATTGTAAATGATGTCTGATGGAGGGTAGTAAAATATTTTCTTCCTCATTTAGTCTGTGATGTAGAAAGTTGTCTAACCACTGAGCCCTATCAGAGCCTGACGTCACTTTCCCTATTTTCTATAATAAGATATAGAAAATGACATGTTAAGATCTGGACAAAAGAAATCAAGTACATGTGCTGTTAAGCACTTAGGATAATTAAGAATATTTCATAAAGGGTTATCCATCAAGCATGCCTAAACCTCCAGTTTCCATGCAATCTACAGTTTCCTAGTGGTCCTATGTTTGTTTTTACCGCATGTAGCATATTTCCCTATGGTTCTCAATGGGTCCAATGCTTGCAAGATGCCTCTTAGGAGGTGTGGTCAGTGATGAGCAGAATGATCTAATGTAACTTTCTAAATACATTTATAGCCTTAGTGAGAGCAGTTGAGGGTCTTAGCCAAACAGAAGCTCTGGTTGGTTTTAATTCCCTGGAACTTCTGATATACTCTGAGCCTAGAAAAATCTTTTCCCTATGAAATGGCATTTTTAATTGTTTTGGTGCTTTGCACTCTGAAACGTTTACAAATGTTTCTCCTACTAACTCTATTTGTGCACCTTCAAAACACCAATACCTCTGCTTCTGTCAACTCCAGTAGAACACTGAAGCAAGAACTAGCAAAATCTCTACATTACCTTACTCTTTTAGCAAGAGAGTGTTAACCCATGAAAAAAAAGGAAATTCTGTTGTGAAATTCTTCATTCTGTTGTCTTGGGCTTACTCAGATTCACTCTTGCTGACACAGATCATAAAGTTAAATTCATGATACACTGATAAACACCATAATTGGATGCTATGCTTTTTACAAGATATAATTTTGTATTAATATATTATACTTATTTATGCACTTAATCATTTAAAACTACTGGGGAAAAAAGTAAAAAAATGCTACTGATGAGGTAGAGCAAGACAGTGAAGTCAGTATGGACTCAAACTTTCCATGTGGAAGTGCATTTCCTGGTTTTATTTCAAAGTCCACAGAATTAACACACACACACAGCTTCTCTTTCATTTAATTTTTGATACACCAACCACTTCATTACTCATCATTTTTTTTCTACATGAAACATTGTGAAAATAAGATAATTCAACACTTCTGATGACCAAACAAAATCCTGCATTAACCTCCAAACATTGCACAAAGACTGCATAGTTTAGACTGAAAATTTAACAGCATTTCTATGAAGCTATTCCAAATGGATGCTCATCCATACAAATATAAGCATGTTACAGTGAGGTGTCAATTTGAAATGCATTGAAGAGCAATATATTTAACATATCTGTGTCATAAAGTTTCAGCAGGTCACAAGATATGTACCAGTGATTGGCTACCAAGTAGACTAACTAAAGAAGTGTAGTAAACTAAGTCAGAATTTAATAGCTTTAATGATGAGTAAAACCATTCATACTTTTAATGCTGAAAAAAAAGGAGAAATTTTCAATCGGACTATTTCTTCCTTAATAGCCTGAATATTAAATTGAAAATTATCTAAGCAATTAAATCCAATGATTTTTCTATTATAATTCAGTTCGTAAATAATTTTTGAAAATGGCATCTAGGTCCTATTCCTGTAATTTTATTGTAAAGAAAGATAAACATAAAATGTAACAAAAGTGAAGAAAAAGAGAAACAAGGGGATTTTATATTTAAATTACAAAAACAAAGTGAAACCTTTCAGAAATGCCACATTACTAGTTCAGTGTTCAGTGGCTATATTGCTAAAACACTCTGTGAAACTACAGATTAGGAATCATGAATTCAAAACATGTGTCGTATGAAAATATGGAAATCAGATTTCAGCTACCTGGCATGGATTTTCCAGTTCTTTTCCCTTGAATCTACTGCAGAAATTGCAAATACACTTTATGAAAGTTTGTCACATCATCATATATTTCACTTTTCCTTGAAATAGTTAAAGCTACCACAAGTTAGCAATAGTTTATCTTGTTTCTGTTCACCTTTCTCTGAGCTAACAGTGACAGCCCATTGTCCCTGAGAAGAGTCCAGGCCTGATTCCTGACTAGGCTTTGAAGCAAAGATATTGTTGTGCAAGAACTCAAGTATTACCTATACCATGCTCCAATCTTTAGCTTGTGTTTTCCTGTGCAATAAAAACCATGTTACTTGAAATGTACTGTATGTCACAGATGTATGAAGTATCAAGCATGATCTGTTAAATCTAAAGAAATGTAAAGCTGTGAAAAACAGACATTAGAAAAAAGGCTTTAAAATGTCTTACCTGACAAAATAATGTTTCAGAGAAAGGTGAAATCACTTTGAGTTCTTCAGAGAAGCAACAATGATCAATTTACTCTGATTAAAAAAGGATTATCCAACAAAGATTTTTTTCTTTCAAATTATCATTATAAAGGAGCTAGATAGGTTTTCAGGCCTTTTCTCTTTTTCTTTTCAAAGAAAAGTACAGCTAGGCTTTTCTTTCTATAATGACAACAATTAAATGCAATGTTTCAAAACACTCATGCTGCTGCTAGTATTAGCAATTGAAGAAATGGTAAGTGTAATAATCATCATTAATTAAAAATAAAACAAAATGAGGCATCCAATGAAAAAAAGTAATAAAGAGTTTTAATCAAGGACTGAATGAGGGGAAAGAAAAGGCAAAAAAACCACAAATACCAATATGTGTTTACATTTTTTATATAAATACCAATGATAATTTTTAGGCAAATACTGGTAGCCAGTAAAACTTGATATGGAATGCCAGCCAGTTATACCTTGAGCTCATTAACACAAATTTACTGTTGTGGTATACCATTAAAAAATTAAAGGGACAGCTAGAAAAAGGGAATGGTGCAATCATACACTAGATGAAACATTAGGCATACAGGAAACAGAATGATGGTTAGAAAGAATGTGATTATACTTTGTTTTGCAAGTTTCTGTTTCTGTTTTCTGAGGCGTGTTTGCAGGCAAGATCTCAAAGAACCCCTAAGCCTTTCCTTCTTCCTCTTATTCAGTCAACCATGTGGCGTGTGCTGTTTTGATGAAATATTTGCACTAAGCAGAATGTAAGTACAAAGCATGCAGTGATGAATAGCACTGTCTTTCTTGCAATTTCTTTTTTCCAAATCAGGAAATTCTAAACACACTTCCCTCTATGCTATCAAATCACAGAATAACTGGATTAATTTGGAGTTGCAGCAATATCAAAGCAGTCACTAATTTTGCACAGAAAATAAATAAATAAATCCCACAAAGGCTTGACACTTTTCCAGCTCCTGAAATAATGTATTATTAAAAACAAATTATGGTGTGTCAAACTGCATCGTATTATGATGTGATGTGGATGTAAAGCAGACATAAATCCTAGACTTTGGGAAATAAATTTATGATGTGCTATGTAGCTTCATGTCATGAAATGAAGTCACAAAATTATTTTTGAGTGTATTACTGGAAGCAGCTTTATTTCCCCCCAGTATCATTTAAATTCTCAGCTGAGCAAAACTTATTCAGGAAAGGATTCTGATTCAGAATGAGGAAAAATCAGAAGTATTTTTTCCCCTGTCCTTATCTTCCAAAGCTGGTTGTTTTGTTTTTTGTTTTTTTGGTTTTGGTTGGTTTTTTTTTTTTTTTTTTTATCTAGACTTAACAGAATTTTGAACTTCACTGGTTTGGCTGAACTTGGCAGTGGCTGTGCATTACTTTTCCCGGCCCCGGTCGGCTCCCAAGCGCCCGGCTTAGGCGCCTCGGCTTCTCGTCAGGGTCGGTGTTCACCGCTACTTCTGGGCGCTTCTGCGGCTGCACCCCAGGGTGGGCTGGCCGTGCGTTGCCGTCAGCGTGAGGTAAGAAATGAAGAGGCAGGGAAGTCGTCCAAATCCATCCACATGGCAGCTGGATGCTTTATTGGTCGCGGGAGCCATGATGGAGAAGCCGCAGCCTGTTCCTAACCTCGCATGGACAGATCTAGCAGCGAGGCTGGGGGGCTGCGGAGGGATATAGGGGTGGGACAGGGGAGGACAGGAGCTCTCCGCCCAATCAATACAGAAACCGTGGCGGTGACGTGTGCCGCAGTGACCAACAGGAACACAGCAGGGGCGGACACGGGGCTTCAGGGCCAGTGGGATCACGGGAACGGGTTGACAGACACGGAAGCCTCAGGAGTGGTTACAGGAGTGACAGGAGGAAACTCCAATGGCAGGCATCCTGGGGTTAGCCACGGTGTGGGGGGGGGAAACATGGGGGATACACGAGGATACACAGAACTGGTAAACTAACGAAGATCAGAACCCCTAATCTGAACCCAAACCCAGGATGCAACACTTGACAACAAATCTGACACCAGCTGACTACCTTTCATCATCTTCAATTGTATTGAATTTGAATCAGTCATGAATATGACAGAAAAAAACTTAAACAGTAAAGGGAAGTATTCTGGCACATTCTGCATTGCAGCTGCTTCCTGGCCTAGTATTTGCCCATACTACAATAGTGTCAGGAAATCTTTGCAGCCCTGAACAAAGGTTCCCCACTTGAAGACCATTCTGAGGGATAACTCCAGACAGTCTATTTAGCCAGCACCAACACTGCAGTGTGAGCATCACTTATATCACTCTATTTGTTCTGACAACTATTTGGGTATTTGATCATTTTCAAGGAAGATAATTCAAAAGAGCTTTGGCCAATTGTGTCCCTAACTTGTGATGCATAAGTTAATGTTTAAAATGTTTTAATGTTTAAGTCTCCCTTAATGACACAGATTTCAGGTTTATGTCTTTGTGTAATATGCTATTATAATAAAATTGTTTGATCTTTAGAGAAGGAATTGTCTTTTGCATCATGTTGGAATGTTTTGGCTAGAATATCTGCCCTCTGCTCAGACAAAAGGGCCATGCAAAATGGTTTGTGATTCTGGGAGTGACCAGTACAGAATACTTAGGTGACAGCTGAGGACGAGGCAGATGAAGTACACAGTCATACTTCTCCAAAACATTATCCTTATTTAGCCTTTTTATAACAGAGCCATTTCCCATTTTGCTACATGGAGAGTGTCAACAAAGAATAGCTCTTTAAAATTCTCAGGATAAATATGATTACTACTCAGAAAATATGGTTCCAAACAGTGAACATCAGCAAATTCTGTGAGCTAATAAAGTTGTATCTCCAATTTAAGGGCTTCCTTACTATCCTTCTAGTGATATGCAATCATGGGCTTATCCTACTGCATTTAAGGCATAGCATATATAGCATATATCATACATGTCATGTTCGAAATATTATTATTATTAGCTAGCTGACAAATTTACAAGAACTATTTTATAGGCTTCTTAAATCACAATATATATGTGTCCTGATTTCAGCCAAGGACAGCGCTAATTATCTGCAGTAGCCATAGGGGGGGTGCATAGCCGGGAGTCGTATGGACGTAGCCAAGATCCTAATGTTATTTTGTATCATCTCACATCAGTGGCAGGAGAGTCACAGGGGCGACAAACTCTCTCACGTCTGAGAAGGCCATTGATTTTCTGGGCAGGAGAAGGTGTGGTGTGGTGGGACAGCTGTTCAGTCAGTATTTTGTCGTGGGTCCTCTGTGTAAATAATTTCTTTGTTTTATACCTTTTGTTGATATTTTTGTTGCTGTTACTGTTTGTTTTTCTTATCTTATTGCTGTTTCCCATAAATCATTCTTATCTGAGCCCATGATCTTTGCCTTGTGTGCCTCTAATGCTCCTCTCCAGCCACCTGTGAGCAGAAGACAGGAGAGGGGAAGCAAGTGAGGTGGGTGTCTTTGCTCTATCTAAAGCTTTAAGTCTAAGCTTTGGAGTCTTAGTGGGGTGGGGAGACAGAAAATTGAGGGGTACCATTCCTAAATTACGAAAGCCTTAACTGGTGTCAAATCTTGAGCATGAAGGTTTGAAATAGGAACAGAGCTGCCCTTATGGAAGTGGAAACAAGCTTTGTCTAAGCGCTTGTGTGTTAAGTGTGGAGCCCCTGGTCACAATGTTCCTTGACTGTTTGTGTGGGTGTGGTACCTAACACATATGTTCTTCTATATGCTCCTCATAGTACTCATTTTCAGTGAGAGAGGGATCAGGATTACTTTGTTGCTGTACTATGTGATACCAGTTTATGACATTATAACATCAAGGGCAGTAAGGGTCATTTGGGGTGTGCATTCAGTTCATTGTCTTGCCCTGGACTTGGGTGATACATCTGGGAATTCATTAATAATCATACTGTGATTTCAGCTGCCAATCAAGTGAACTTGCAGTGATCTGTCTGCTCTGATGCTGGGCTATCATGTCCCATGGTATGAAACTAGATGGTAGTAAAGCCAAGCAACAGTGATCCCTGTCCCAGGATGTAGGTATTGACAAGGGGATCAAAGAGCATAAAAAGTCTCAGCCTCTGCAGGCGACTGCTGTCAAGTGTGAGGGAAAGATGTTCTCTCAAGGATGAACTAGTAGTGCACCCAAGCAGAAAGAACATTATGGAGAAAGGTGTCAGGTACCTGAGAGAATTACCTAAAATGTAGGAAATCTGTAGGGATTTACATAACAAGCAGTGCCCTGTCCAGATGAGGTCCCATGTGCACAATTCATACAGTGGAGTTTGTATGGAGCATGCTATCATCATGTGTCTACTCATTGGCATTGATGTCAATGAAACGAGTACCAACAGTGCTTCATGTGGCCCTCTGCTTCTACCCACCCGAGTAGCTAACACCTGAGGCTGTACTAACTGAGATGGCCCTGCTCAGTCAAAACTGCCATGTCGTGTAAAAGGGGGTAAAGTCTCATAGTGCATATGAGAAATAGTCCTGCGTCAATCAAACAGATGCCCATCTGTGGGATTGTTTTGGCTCAAGGTTCTGGGTGTACTTGGTGAGTAATGCAGAGGGACCAGGAAACCCAATGTGCCCCTCAAGGGGATTTGATTTTGGGGTGAGAAGAGTCTGTAATGTTGAATTGTATAATATTTTTTCCTCAAATACACTGCCAGTGTATGCCAGAATTACCATTGACAACGAACATGGACCGCTCCAGACATACCAGTTGTGAGCTGGTGATGCTGACTGCAACCATCTAATAGCTCACCTGACAGCTCTCTCCTGTCCTGGAAGATGTCTAAGGCAGATAGAACCCACAGTCATGCTTGATACTAAACGAACTCAAAAGTAACTTGGAGGAACAGCCACTGACTATGAAAATGATACTTGTGCTTGTGTATATATGTATGTGATTGGAAGGTATAGGATCTGGGCGTATTGTAGACAGCATAGGATAAAGAGTGGATAATGTCCTCGTTTCAGACAACGGGGTTAATTTTTCACAGTAGCCAGGAGGTACTGAAGGCTGGAGATGCATAGCCAAGCACATGATTCTTATTTGAAACCCTCTTATGTCATTGCCAGGGCAGGAAAAAGGGACTTTGTCACTTCCGAGAAGGGAATCCCTTTTCCAGGTGGGAGAAAGTGTGGTGTGATGTGATATTTTATCATGGTTTTCTTGTGTAAACCATTTCTTTGTCTCACACCTTTTGTTAGTAATTCTCTTGCTTTTACTGCTGGTTTTCTTACCTCATTGCTGTTTCCAGTAAGTTGTTCTTATCTCAGCCTGTGACCTTTGCCTTTGATGTCTCCAATTCTCCTCTCCAGCCACCTGTAGGAGGAGGGTGAGGAGAAGTACATGAGTTGCATGTGGTTTTGGAGTCTCAGTGAGGGGAGCACTAATTTAGGGAGACCATTCCTAAACCACGACAACTTAGCTGTATATGTACCCTCTTATTTGCATTCATATTCAGTCATCTGACCTTTGAATTTAAATATGCATTCATATTTTGAAATAGCTTGATTTTAGAATTGCATGAATTCCATGAAAATACTAAGGATGAGTGCATCCTCATGCTTTAATTAACATTAGGCTAACCTGCAAAGTAGTGAAATGTCAATTTCCACTGAATACATGAGAGATAAGCTAAACCCTTAGGCAGGAAATATGTGCTGTCCAATAGACTATAAATTAAATAAAAAGGTCAGTTGTATCATTCTGAAGGGATCCAAGTGCACATCAATAGTGGCATGTTTACTGGCTGCTGACATATGAGCAATTGGGATAGTGTAAGCCCATAGACAAGCAGCAAAGGACTTGAGAGTACACATTAACAGAAATATTCCGCATGAGACAAGACTAATGAAAAAGAGCTTATCTCCATTCCACCATTTGTATCAGAAATATAATGTGTTACACAATCTATTTTCTAAAGCTATCAATAAAAAAATAATAAATTGTTTCTAAAATACTGTATTAATTTAACATGGAAAGAGCTCCTAGCATGTTTATAATATAATACACCATATAATAGTACCATAAAAATAGTACTGTTAAAGATCTAATTGGTACAAGTATTGAGCGTATGACAGTGCACTCTGTTGGTGGCATGCCATGAGGACTGCTGAAGAAGTAATTTTCTTCAGTGAACTGTAAAATAAAGCCCTCTGTCTGAGTTACTGTCTCATGTGAATGAAATTGACAGCATGATTCTAGAGTCTATTTTAGCCTCTGTTTGGTCAATTTGAAAAAAAATAAAAAGAAATATAAGCTAGTGGCAGGCTGTCAAGCAATCTACTGCCACTAAACAGGCAAGAGCAGTGTTTAGACTTCCCCTTGGAAATAATATATATATTATATATATTATACTATAACAGAGAGTTTTTAAAGTCTTCAAAACATTGCACTTTTAAGCGCCAATAAAAAGAACAGAAAATAATTTTTAGTCCTTTAGAAATTCTCTGCAAGCATTGTGTAAGGCTTAAAATTAGCCATTTTTTCCTGTGCTGTCTTCCACAAAAATAAAGTACTTTTGAAGTAGTTGCACACTAAGAGAGACAAACAATAATTGCTAGTGACCCTGTCACAGAGGAAGAAAAGACTGCACACCAAAGGTGCACATGGTATTTTGCAAAAATTATTGATGAAAATATTATGATGCAATCTGTTTGCAAAAGGGACAGATATTTGTTGCCTTCTTCAAAAGGGTTAAGAGTTTGTCATTAGCTTTTGGGTCATAGATCACATTTGGAGTGCCTAAGCTTAAAGACACACTTCATTGAACTCCATCTAGCAATCTTCATGCTTATGAAGGTGTTCCTCTTGATTACTTTTCATCTGGGCTGCAGAGTGATTTGTTTGGAGGGTGGCATTGATTAAGTGCAAGAGAGCCATGGTTTACTGTGACAGCTGCTAGGCCTCTGTCAACAAATCAATGGCGTTTTTTCACTTTTTTTTCTGTGCTTTTTTTTTTTTTTCCCTGGTATTCTTAGCTCTCCTGTTAGTGTCCTGCTGTTACTGGAGATTAAAAACATGTTTATAGCTGACTTATGATTTAACATTTTCTGATTTGCCAATCACATCTAATGCTTATTGGATGGCAAAAAGGGTCTCTGCTCTTGGATTCTCCAGGATATAGAGAATACTTAGGTGTAAAGGGTGTAAGTACCACAATGTATATTCTAAAAAAAAAGTTGCTCTTTTGTACATAGGTTAACACATGATTATCAATGGTGTACATGTAAATAGTACCGCATTGTTCTATTGTACTAAATAGTGATGGTTTTGAGCTGTGAAACTTGGCTTTGATGAAATTATGTGGAGGAAAACTTTCTACTGTTCTTTTCTAAAATACTAAAAAAACAGCAGTCTGTATTTCTGGTCACAAAGTATAGGTTTTGAAATTAACTTTAAATAACAATCAAGTGACAAATAGCCTAACTTTGTTTTCATTAAAGTAACTTCAAAAATTTATATTTTATAATCTATATTTTATATATTTATTTCACAGGAAACATCTCATCACAAATTTTCCACAACAATGTATTTTTATTGGTTTTTCCAATCTTTTTTCCAGATTTGTTTTAGGAACAGAGGAAGTTTTTCATTTAAGATTCTTTCTTTTATTCAAATTTAATTTAAAAAACTAATTAAAGAGTCTATTTATAGAAAAACAATTAAATTTTTTTCTTAAATATGGCAAATACATAGCAGAAAATGTTATCCACTTGCTGTCCAAGGCCATTTTGGATAAGGCCTTGAGCCTTATCCAACCTGAGCCTATCCTAACCTGATTTATGATTCATTCATTTTATGTGATTAATTTAATGTCATTAATTGATTGTTCCATGGTTAAACACATATTTAAAAATTTAGAATATTGAAATGAAATGTACAAGAGATTCATCTGAGTTTTTTTCAAATAACTAGTAGGAAAATGCTGTCTAGTAAACATAAGAGAAACTTTTTGATTCAAAGAAATCTTAACATTAAAAATGCATCCAGAAAAAAAAAATACAATGCAAAGGAAAAAATGTATTGTCAAGTGGAAGTTACACTGCCAGTAACAGAGATAAAAGAACAGCAGCTGATAATTTTAGGGGGTGCTACAAAATTCATAAAACATCATTGTATTGACGTTTCCCTTTTAAAATATGAATGCAGGGATATAAAATCCTGATGACTCCAGTAGTTTGGATGAGTCATCCACAGGTGTAAATTGTTCTAGAACAGCTTAGACAGGCAAAATACTTTCGCATGTAGATGATATAAAAAGCCATCCTTGGAATTCCTCATCTTCCAGTTACAAAAGATAAATTGAAGTGAACACAGAAATGCAGTGTGCATATAAAAACTATTCCATTAGAGTTATACTCATAAAATTTTCAAATATATTTATATATACATAAAATTTCCAGTTAGTGAAAACACTGAGAATCTGAAGTGGTAGGATTTTGTAACACAGAGAAGTGCGCAGAGAGTGCTTGTGGATAAAGAGGACTGCAACTCTTCTTTGCAAAAGATGTCCCAAAAGGCAAAACACACATTTTGGAAATACAACAGAAAAGAGAGCTAAACAGGATTTTACAATCAACAACTGTAAAATTTCCACTGAAATTTCTGGCAGTAGCCAGACCTTTTGAGTTATATGTATTGCGGAAAAGCGACTTCAGAATACAGCTTCCCTGTGTCCCAATAGCTTTTACATACTTGCAAGATCTACAAGGTTGATTGACCATGTTTCAAGCATGTATTATACTATTAAATAATTAAAAGTAAGCAGTGGTGGTGGGAATGGGGAGGAGAGAGGTTGTGGGGTTTTGTTGGTTTTGGTTTAGTTTGGTTGGTTGCTTTTTGTCTGTTTTTATAAAGTATTCCTCTATAAGCGTGGAGCACGCTTTCATAAATGATCTGGACACAGGAATCACATACACATTAGTTGAGTTTACTTAAGGTACTAAACTGGGAGGAGCTGTGGACTCTCTTGAGGGTGGATGGGCCTTACAGAGAGATCTGAGTAGACTAAAGAGCTGGACAATCAATCAAGAGCTTTAGGGAATTAAGAGAGCAGGGTTCTCTGCTTGGGATGGAGAAATCTTTATTTTACATACAAATTGGGGCATGGAAGACTAGAGACCAGCCCCATGAAAAGAGTTCTGGGGTCTTGGGTTGATGGCAAGTTGAAAATGAGTGCACTGTCTGTCCTGGCAGCCAAGAGGGCCTAACCTGTTGTGAGTGCATCAGGCACAACATCGCCAGCTGGGCAAGGGAGCTGTCCCACCCTACTCTGTGCTGGTGCATCCCCACCTCAAGTCCTGTGTGTGGTTGTAGGCATCTCAATATAAGAAGGACAGCAGACTGTTAGGGAGGAGGATGACCAAAGACCCTTAGAGGAGGGTGACCAAGGTGGTGAAAGGCCTTGAGGGCAAGAATTCAGAGGAGTGGCTGAGGTGACTTGGCTGTTTCAGCTTAGACAAGGCTGAGGAATGACCTTATGGCAATCTACATTTTCCACTAGGGTTGTAGCCAAGGGGGAGCTGCTGATCTACTCTCTCTCTGGTGAGCAGCAATAGGACAAGAGGAAATGGAATTAGGCTACATGGGGGGAAGTTCAGACTGAAGATTTGGAAAGGTCTCTTTACTGAGAGGGGGCTGGTTACCATAACTGACTACCCAGGGAAGTGGCTGAGGCACCAAGTTTCTGGAATTCAAGGAGTATCTGGACAATGTTCTAAGTCATGCAGTTTGATTTTAGGCGGTCCTGCAAGGAGCATGGAGTCAGACTTAATGGGACACTTCTCACTTGAGATATTTGATGATTCCATGATTCTATGCAAGGAGTTCTACTTGCAGTTTCTCTCTGCTCCTCAGTCAATTAGAAGATAATTTAATGAAAATAAGTTCTTGAAACTACATCTACATCTCCACATTTTCCTTGCAAAACATTCAGCCTGTACCTGATTATCTACTGTCTTCTCCTATCCAATGTAAAAGAATATATACTGGAAAATAAATGAATTGTTCATCACTAAAATTTAAGGGCTTTGGAATTTTATCCACACCTGAATATTTATCAAAATACAACCACTCATATGCCACAAAAGCTCTTTATCCAATTTCCAGCCTTTCAATGGGTTTTAAATTTACAAATTGGGATTCTGTTATTGCAGAGAATTTCTGAACATTATTAAATAAAGAGCCTTACAAAAATTTACAGAAATTTCCCAAATTGTTGAAATTCTGTGAACAAAAAATTAAAAGTTGTCGCAGTGAAATTTTACTTCAGATGCTTATTCATGGAAATGCTAGCATCAGATTATTTTTTAAAATCATACATAAGAAAGGACAGGAAGGATCACAGATATTGCCTGTACAACATGCTCTTAGAAATTGCTTTTTCTTCTAATTAAGTAACATTGCATGTGTGAGGCCTGGATGTACCTTCAGAGAATCCTCTGTCTACCAAGACCAAAACAAATTGTGGTCACTTTTTATGACATTTATACTCAATTATGTGTAGTATCAATGACCAGAAACTTCAAGCTAATAAGAAAATAAACAAATTAAAAAACAAACAAACAAACCTGGGGAAAAAAACCAAAACAAAACAAAACCATCCCAAACCATATAAAAGTCCTTGGAAAACCACAAAAACATGGACTGGTAAGATAAATGTGTAATTAATGTTAGACTACTCATAGATTCATGTATAAAGTATTTCCCATTATGAGCCCCTTCTGGAGTACAGTTTGAGTCAAAAATAGAAGGAAACTACATTTACCATGAAAATCATTTTAAATAATGATTGCCTCATCATTAGATTTTCACCTGAGATGCAGATAAGGATGACTGGAAACTAAAAATTTACAACTTTTAAAGAACTTTTGACAATTTTGAAGATGTTTGCTAACTTGTTATGTTTATACTTCTTATAAGCAAATTTCAGAGACAGATCAATTTTGTGAGGGAATTTAGGTACCAAAAGCTATTAAAAATTCCAAGGCAAAAGGTATCATCATTTCACTTATTTTTACTTTGAGGTTTCAAAAAGGTTCTCCATTTAGAATCCATGGAGCCAAGAAGGGACAGGAAAGTAATTAATTAGAAATGAAAAAATAATTTTTGTGCCATTTGTTTGTGGGAGAGTAGGGATCTTTCAGCAAGATGACAGTGCAGTTAAGGAAAGAATAGGAAAGAGAAAAGATATTTTGACCACCAAGTCTCCTTTGTCAATTTATTATATTCTTTCTACTATTAAAGCTTCCAGTGCTCCCAAGCAGCTAGACACTGCAACTTGACATTGATGTTGTAATGACTGAGAATGTACATAGTCCGTAGAACCATGGTCATCTGTGCTGCTGTCGCAAATTTACCAGAATTTCTCAGAGCTCAAACTAGATACAGCAAATAAAAAGCTGTAGTATGCCTGCTATAGTATGAGGGTGCTTCCCACTCCAGGAATTGAAGCTTTCTTCATCCCTGCTCCAGCTGCACTGCAACACCCTAGAAAATGTCATTCCTTGCTTTATTTCTGTCAGGCTATTCCTTATTTTATTTTCCTTGGTCAGACTTTTTACAGCAACTAATTAAAAAGCTATGTTTAATCCAATAGCTGAGCTGCTCATTCAGAGTAACAATTCAAAACTGTCTTCTTCACAGCTCAAGTGACCACTGGACTAAATGGAATAATGGAGCAATGCTATGGTTTTTTTAGTTTGGGTCTTCTAAGTGACTCCTGAATTCCCTTATGAATATCACCTGAAAAAAAAATCACTTTAGAGTTGTGAACATGTCTTGCCAACAAAAACTTACCTATTTACGGTATTATCTTTTTTTTTTTCAATAGCTATTTCTTCACGAAAAATTTCTTTCTGGTGAATGATTGGAAGGAAACAATAGGAAGAATAAACTTTTATAAATAAATTAACATCATTCGGTCTAGATTCACTCAAAGGAGAAACATCTACCTTTTGTAGCCTGAGGATGGGCTGAGAAATATTACAGAGCCCTGCTGTGTTCTACTGTGAGTTTTTAATTTTACAGTTCTTTTGGCAAAGGTGCCATTAGGAGCAGTCGTATATTTGCATAGATGTTTATATATATTTGCAGAGATGTGTATATATACATACAAATATATATGTGTCTTAGAATGTAAAAAGTAGTAATGAGAACTTTTCCCTTGGAGCAAAGAAAACAAGCATCAGGCAAACCAATAGCTCAGTGACTTACAATGACAGGTGAGTGTTTTTATTATTTACTTCTTTGGACAGAAGATAAAGCAAAGTATAATTTTTCTGTCACAGCTTCTGCACTAAAGTGCAGAGCCCAATCAGTCCAGAATGCTCAAACGCCACCTTATGCAATTCTCTCTCCTTACTAGTTGAAATTGCTGCAGTAACAAACATGTCTTTAATACTTGTTAGAGCTTTACTAAATTAAAGAGTAATAACAGAACTTCCATCCAATTTCAATGCTATTTCCACATGCAAAATATGATACTTGTGGCTTTCAGACTGTGTTCAATCTTCCTTTCCAGAAAGAAAAGAGTCTTAGAATTATGAACTAAGTAGAGAGTTATAAAAAATTTATTCTATGGTCTTTGTTTCACTTGAGGCCAGTTACTAAGAAATGCAATAGAGGGAAGAGAAATACTTCTAATCAAATATCTGATACCTTTTTTTCAGTTGCAACATAGTTCTGAGAACATCTTCTCAGTTGCCATAAAGATCTTAGTGTTTCATTAAGCCTTTTTTACCAAATTCTGCTTTGCTTCTATTTGCTTCTCCAAAAGGCCATGAAGGTGACCCTTTAAGGAGAAAATTTTCTGGGTACCAAATACCTTATGTCCACACCAGGTTTGCTTGTAATCATACAAACTTCGAGAATACCTTGGAACAAATATGTTCTTTTTAAAGTTTTGTAGCACCAACACTGTCAGAGTCATTATGTTTTATGGAGGATGATCTACAAATATGACATCCAGAAAACAGATACTGACCCTCAATATCAAAGAGAAAGTAATTTAAATCAATTTAGCCTTTCAGGACCTTTAAATACCCATTGATAAATTAGAAAAGTTTATACAAATTCTTTTTTACTGTGTGATCAGAGAAGATACCACTAAATATATAGATTGTAAAGGACAGAAAGCAAAGAATTTTGTGAAAGTTTCATTTCAAAGTTGTAAATATGGCAAATTTAAGAAAAGATGTGACAGGATGTGAGCAGATCCTGACCCTAACATTTGTGATCAAAGTAGGTTGTAAAATTGTGACTGAAAATTACAGAATCACCAAATCACAGAATTAACTAGGTTGCAAAACACCTTTGAGATCATCAAGTCCAACCTATGACCGAACACCATTTTATCAACTAAACCATGGCACCAAGTACCACATCCGGTCTCTTTTGTAAGACCTCCAGTGACAGTGATTCCACTGCCTCCCTGGGCAGCCCATTCCAGTACCCAATCACTCCTTCAGTGAAGAACTTTTTCCGAAATGTCCAACCTAAACTTCTCCTGGCACAGCTTAAGCATGCGTCCTCTTGTCCTGTCACTGGTTTCCTGGGAGAAGAGACTGACCCCAAGCTGGCTGCATCCTCCTTTCAGGCAGTTCTAGGCAGTGATAAAGTCTCCCCTGAGCCTCCTCCTCTCCACGCTAAACAACCCAAGCTCCCTCAGCTGCTCCTCCTAGGACTTGTGTTATAGAGTCATCACCAGCCCTTCTCTAGGCACTCAAGATGGTCAGTTATGTGGATGATATTGAAAATCAGTTACCTATCTACTCATGATCTGAGATAAAGGCACCAGCTTTTACTACTTAAACTGTTCATTTGCTTTCTGATGTCTTTCTATGTGTTTACTTTCATGCATTCAGCTGGCATGTGTTTCAAAGAAATATAATTTCAGGCTATTAGATATGTAAATACAGAAAACACAGATGCACACAAGTCCTCAACAGATTCTTATCATATTTCTATGTATAATATTTCTCCATTTTAACTAATAAAAATCTTAAAGGTGTAATGATAATGATTATGGAACAAGTATATACAGAATTCTTTTTTTTTTAATTGTTGATACATAAGAAATAGTGCCCAAGGATCCATTAGTGAGGTTGCACAAAACAGAAGTAGTTGTGTTTTGCACCTGCACAAGTTTTAAGATCTGTGTCTAAAGCAAGTCCAGCAGAAGTGTGACTTTTTAATCTTACTTATAACATCAATTCTGATACAGATTTCTTTCTTCTTAAAAATTACTATCTTTATTATAAGGGCTCTGAGACTAGTGTTACTTTGCTTTTTCACATAATTTAAACAAATTTATTATAGAAGTGTGGTAAAAGTGACATACCCTATTTTGCATATTTTATATACATATAATGCTCATATCCAAAAATGCATGTCTCACAAATGCATTTAGTGGTCCTCATAATAAAAAAAGGTAGTGTTGCATCCTGGAGTTTGGGTTTAGATTAGGGTTTTTAATTTATGTTAAAATAAGTCAAGTTCTGTAATTCCGCGTTTCCCCCATGTTGTTCCCCCCCGCAGTTTCTGGCCCTATGCTGCCTGCTGCCGGACCTTACCCCTGTGCCGCTCCTGTAACCACCCTGCCGTCCGGCCCCGGGAAACCCCGTGCTGGCCACCTCAAGCCACACGATCCCGCTCAGCCCAAGGCTCGGTGCCCGCCCCTGCGGGGTTCTCTGGTTGGTCGCTGTTGCTGGCGTCACCGCCATGGCAACCGCCTCTATTGGCTGGCAGGCCGTGGATCCTCTCGCCCCGCCCCTCCATAAAACCCTATCCTGCCAGCACCCGGGCGCCATTTTCTCCCATGCGAGTGCCGGGAGCGGTTGCGTCTTTCCATCGAACCGCGCCATACGTGACCAATAAACTGTTCCTGCCAAGCACGGAGTAAATGGACAAATTCCTTACCTCTTTGCCGGATCCCTAGCGCACGGTAACAGAGGCTGGCCAGCCCACACGCCCGAGACACGGAGCCGTGTCCGGGAACCCGCGGCAGCAAACCCTGGCAGCACGTGGAAGCTACGCCACAGCTGGGCTCCCAAAAGCTGCGTGCAGCCGGGGAGAGCGAAAACCCATGCCACAAGGTAGTGAGATTAAGCTATAGACAAGTTTAAAAATGAGGCTGTCACACAGCTAAGAGCTAAAATTAGAGGTTAAAAAAAAGAGGTTAAAAATTAATTCTGTCTTTGAAATCCAGTTATCATGGGCTTTATTAAATAATAAAGCTTAACTAAATGTTACAGAATGCTATACTTCTACCTGTTATGCTTTGTCATCACTTATATATGTGAAAAGATGTATTTCCCAGTTCACTTAATCATTTATATACGATATTTCTGTATTTACATGTTTGTGAAAAAACTATGTACTTAAATATAGGTGACTTGAAAGGTTATTCAGATTTTAGTGCGTACTACAAGGTGATGTACCTGCATCAGGTGAACAAAGAATCATTGATAAGTTGGGTGACATGATTATCAGGATCACCCACCATCTGGTAGCATTATGGATGCATTTGAGTGTAGCAAACCTTAATTCTTTATCAGTCAACTTATATATTAGTAAAAAAATCATAAACTGACAGCCTAATTAATTTAATTATCAACATGATGGGTTTCAATAAATTCACTGGGGACTTTATTACATATAATTGTATCTTTGAGAGTTTCCTGTGACCCACAACTCTAATGAAGCCAGAGGTTCAAAAAGCAGTCTTGCCCCAAGCAAAGATATTTGTTCTGACACTATATCCCCAAAAGGGATCTGTTGTAAGATTCTATGAATATATTCTATCAGTAATACCCTGAAAAAAATACAGTGGCTAATCTGTATTTTGTACCAAGCAATACTGACAAACAAAATGCTTTTTTTACTGCAGTTATTTTTATATGCTTTTGGGGTTTCTTCAAACACATTACCAAGGTCAATACTATTATGGCCAAACTGAAGGACGACTTGCTAAAGGCTCAGTAGCAAGCAGCAAGGCAGTAGGAAGAAAATATAAAGTTCTGGAATCACTTGGCAGTTGCAAAATGTGAAAAAAGTCAAAGTCCATTTACATTACAATATTGTTGTCCTCATGCTTCACGCACTGAAAGTAAAAAAAACAATTGTCAAAGTAGTATTTGTCAGCTATTTCTTCTCTGTTACACAATTAATATGAAAACAAACGTGACCTGTCCAAATGAATGTGACAGCTTGTATTTCCCAAAGCAAAATCAAGAGATAGATATGAAGATTTGAGGTGTACAGGCAGCTTTAGATCATAAAACTTGCAGTAACATAACTGGGACATGAAATGGAAATTGAGCTCAGCAACATTATGACAATACGCTGAATGAACTATTTTTGAAACATTTATGAAATATGTTCAGAACCAACAAGCCTTTTTAAAGGTGCTGAAAAACCTACTATTTCGATTACATTATTTATTAATTTGCTTCTCTGTTTATTTACTGAAGATCCTGGGTACAAAATAAATTTTAGTTTATGGAAACAAAGCCACTGACATGACTATTTTCTCAGCCATTTCATTAAATTTCTTTTACCTATGAAAGATATGTTTGTACAGGTGCATAATACATTCACATGTAAAATATGTAAACTTTTTTCCTGAATGAAATAGGACAGTAAGCTCCAGAATCACCTCACTGGGTCCTGACACATAGATTTTTCCCTACCACCTTTTTCATGGGTAACTTAGATCCCGTTTCTGGGAAATATTAGATTATATTAACAGGCTGAAAAGGAAATACGAAGTTTATCCATAGTGTTTGCAATATTTTGACTATTTCAATTTCCATGGATATTAGTAACCTGTCTTTCATTATAGAACAGAGATCTAATATCTTCTGTTAAAAAATACAGATAGATCAAAGGCAAATATATTTTTAAAAGTTTAAAATTACCTCTTTGCAATGAAAATCAATCTCCCCAGGGATTTCACTGTTGTTATTTTAATCTTTATAGCGATTTACACTTAAAGACATAGCACATCTAATTATGCCATTCTTGAGGTTTTTTGTTGTCTCATTCAGTTGGCTAGCACTTGTGAAAAACTGCATTCTGTTTATATCTCTATGCACTACTTTTTCTCTGGAATATGAGATAAGATGATGTGCAAGTTTAGAAATACTTGCACCATATTTTAAGGGAATAATAGCAGTTGTAGACATTTGTAACTTGCTTAGAAAATTATAACCACAATTATTTACATTCTGTACAATAAAATTAGAATAAATAATATTAGCAATGCTTATAAAACTTCTTTACCTAAGTGAAATCTCAAAATGTTTTACTAACTTATTGAAATAGAGTTACAGTTGTAAATGATGCTTAACTGAATATTTTTATCTATTCAAGAGATTAAATTATTAAATTACCTCTATGTCTGAAAAGCAAAATGAAGGAAAGTTTGTCAAGATCATTCAGAATTTCTGTATCACTGTTTTCAACTTTCAGTTTTTCCTGCAGCAGATTAACCTTGTTTTAGAATTTTCAGTTGTAGACAGTAGTGGACATTACCAATTGCAGGTCAGCATCAATACTTCCATTATTTTGAGTTCATGAAAATGTATTACTCAGACCACAACTCTCCCCACTTTTAAATATTCAGACTAATGTGTTTTTCCTATTACTTTGGATATTTTAAAATATATAGATAATTTCCTATCAGAAATGAAAAAAAAGAAAGAAAAAAAAAAAGGAAAAAAAGAAAGCAAACAGACTGTAATATTTCCCAAATATGTAGAGAACTTGTCTTGAAGTGAAAAAAGAGCAAACAGACAAGTGCAGCATACCCAGCAGACAAAGCTGCATGGCCAGGCACCTGCCATAAACAAACCTTCTTGCAGGCTTTGGAGACTCAGGGTCAGAATTGTCTTCTAGACAGAAAATTAACCCTCAGATAGAAGCTGCAAATTTTTCCAGTTATCTCTAGACAACTAAAAGTTTGGTGATATCCTCATAGTCAACAATGCTCTTTATTTATCCCCAGTAGTGAATGCTGCTTTACATTCTGAGTAGAGCTGAATAGTAACTCATACTCATCTTCCTTTGAAGTTTTCCACTGGCTATGGCCTTCCCTTGCCCTCTTTGAATCTTCCAAAGTGTGAATCTTTCTTGTCTGTTAAATTACAACAGGTTTTGCCATCTGAATGGCATTTTTTACCCTGTGGTAAAAAAAGTGTGTGACATTTTTTCTGTTTTGACTATTAAGATTGTAAGTCTTTTTAGCCTCTAATTATATATTCATATGGTACTTGGAATGAGCCCAGAACTGACTAACATCTGCAACAACCATGTAATACAAGCAAATTAAAGCTAAAAACTATAAATATAGTATAAGAAGCATATTTGCCCATAAATTAAACTGCTACATGGCAGTAACAATGAAGGCCATAGGCTCCAAAGAGTATCATCATATTCAAATAAAAGTAGCTAAACAGCTATTTTGTTTCTACATTGCAGCGTTTATCTGCTATGGCCTTAAGCAGTTGAGAAACCCCGGCTAGCGCTGCTTTTGCAAGACTGTAGCTGCCACGTTTACGGGCACTCCAGGGCTAAGGCGTTTGCCTCCCTGCAAGTGCTGAGCTCTCCAGTGTGGGTACGCAGCTTTGGTAGCTTCATGCTGAGAGGAAGCAAAGGGACAAGAGAGGCACACTTTGCTTGCGGGCCTGAGAGCTTTTATTCCACATGTGGTCACAGCGATGGGCAGAGAGACCACTCCCGGCACAGTGCAAGGCAAAAATGGCAATGGGCCAAAGAAAGCATTAGGTTAAGTAGGGGGTGGAAACCTGTCTCGCCCTATGAGGACAGATGACAGGGGAGTGACGTGGATCACAGGAACCTATGGCAACATAACAGAGGTAGGTACAGTGTTCTGGGACAAATAGGAATGCAAAGGTGGGATGATTGACAGAGAACTTTCCATGAAGAGGCAGGGAGTGACTACAAGATTGACATGTAAGAGCTCCCGTGGTAGACAACTTGGAGCAAACCACTGTGAGGGAAAATAGGGGTACAGAGAACCAACTAACTAACATTAATAAAATCCCTAACTAAACCAACCCAACATACAATATCACCTCTCATGCCAATCCTATTTAGAGGACCATAGCAGACTTCCTTGTTGCATTATCTGAAGTGTAAAACTGCCTTCCATCTTCAAACTTCCCTGAACAGCCTTTTAGAAAGTGCTGGTGTAGTGCCTCAGATAATATGGGACCTTAGTGAATATTAAGAATGTTGCTAAAATTCTGAAAAGTTTTTGGCAAAGAAGCTTTATAACAGAAGGGTTTACCTTTAATAAAAATACAGTTTGAATATTTTTGAATATTTATCCTTTTAATTTGACTTGAAATTTCTTCCTAAACATTTTTATTTTGAGTCTTTAGCTACCAAATAAATAACAAAGTTAAAACAGCCATGCTGTGTTCAGTTGTATATATGCAAGACATCTCCCTGTGTGACTCAGACTTGCATATGTATAGAAAAGCGATATGCAGATTTGCTGCACTTAGACTTTAAAAGTTTTGTGTTAGCTGTCTGAAGTGTATTTTGATAGTTTAATACAATGTTATTTTTAAAAAATATTAATGCACAGCATACCTTAACTAGAGTTAAATGAATTCATCATGTTCAGTAATAGTGAAGTGTGTATATCAAACCTTTTTGGTAAGTAAGTAATAAATTTTAACACTTTTGACAATATACATCATGACAGAGCCTTTAAGTATTAATACAAAGTGGTGCATTATATATCACTTAACTGGAAGATTTCATAATTATCTTATGCTTCATTAGACATCTCTGAGATAAGCATAAATAAATAATAAGCATAAATAAGCATATTTATGCTTATCTGAGATAAGCATAAATATTTTAAATACTAGATATACATATATATATATATATATATTTCATAATTATCTTATGCTTCATTAGACATCTCTGAGGTAAGCATAAATATTTTAAATACTAGATATATATATATATATATATATATATATATATATATATATATGCATATATTTAAGTGTGATCATGTGTATGTGTATTGTGTCTAAATAACAGATACACTTATTCACCTTCTCCCAAGCCTACCCAAGGCTGATCAAGTCCAATTCAGTTTCTAATATTCTGACTACAGTTTCTTCATCTTCTCTACTTTTCTTTAAAAAGACAATTAAAAGATATCCCACTCAATATAAAATGTTCTCTTGCTCTTTTCACAGATCATCAGGCATCAAGCAACTTCTTATCTTCTCCATCTAAATGAATCATTAAACACTTCAAATAATTCCTGCTTAAAGTACCATACACCATATACCCTTCATGGTATGTGCTTCAAGGCTGTTTGCAGATTGTATTTAAGGAAGTTATACTGATATTAACTTTTTGAAATTTTTTTCCTTTTTCTTTAATGTACAGGGAAGTATTTTTGATTGGGAATTCTATAATTTTTTATTTTTGATTTGTAATTCAAGAATACATCTATCCTAAACTCATTAAATACTGCATACAAATAGAAATGTCTTCAAAACACACATTGTAATTATTTATAACATAATAGACTTTTTTGGTCAATCTTTTTACAGCAAATGGAAGCTCACACTACTATTTTTACCAGAAGCAGCAATCTAAAGACCTCCTGTGTAAATAATATTTAGAGCTTCAGTTATATTTTTACACAAATTATTCCCAACAATTTCTTTAGAAAATACTAGTACTTATACTACTACTACTAAAGCAAAACAAAAAAAAACAAACAAAAAAAACCAAAAAACCAAACAAACAAACAAACAAAAACAAACAGAAAACCCCCCACCTGTAAGAATTCTTTGAAATTCACAGAGTCCTGTAGGAATCTGTGTCTGCCTGAAAAATAATCATTTGAATTGTATACACATATTCAGATACATGTTGTGCCCTTTTGGTATATAACGGACAACAGATCAAGTCCCTTCTATTTATTTAGTTATCCACTAATAATATATGAACAACAGGACGCTAGAATGCTTTTTTCTTCCCCCCACCTTTTTTTTTTTTCTTTAACTTAGACTGGTTCAATATGACAATAAAAGATGGGAAAAGTCCTAAAATCTTCCATTTAAAAAGTAATTCAGCAAGCTGCTTTTGCTGTATATCCTGCCTTCTCCTTGTAGACTCACTAATGCACTGCAACAAGAACTATCTGCCATATTTCCAGAACAGTGCAATGCAGCCACTACACCTGAGAAAAAATTGGACTCCTAAGGTCAATGGCAAGGGCCTTTCTCCAAGTGTAGTGGCACAGAGTGGATGCTGCTTTCAGAGGGGCAGATACACTCCTGCTGCAGAGTCATTTCTCTGTCATGGACAGGAATGTGCCTGGGCAGCTGTCTAATCTGCATTTATTTGCAGGGATTTTTTATGTTGAGTGGAATTTACTGCAGATTTTGCCACTTTCAGTATGAAAAAATCTTCTTTAGTATTGTTTATTATTCCAAAAAATAACATGTTTAGAAACATAATTTCCATTGGAACTGTTCCACTGACTGCTGGGTGTTCTTAGCTGTGTTGTCTAACATTCTCTGTGAGTTTAGAACATTCCACTACATCAGTAGCCCTCTTAATATATTTTCAAGCTTGTATTTGTGACTTCACAGGCTGGATCCTCACAAAATTGCATAATTCCCAAAGGAAAGACTGCAGAAATAAATCTATATTGTGCACACACAGTTTAGTCCAAACTACTACAGAAACTCATCATAAAGGGTTATGACAAAATGACTGGTTTGTAATCCTTATTCCATAAAAATACTGTAATTTTTGTCTTTCAAAAATATATGCCACATATATGATAGCTGAGAAAGAAGTAACCAGGTTTTGGTGAGGAGCTCTGCCTTTTTTTGCTGTCCATATAGTTCCTCTAGGGACAAAGAGCTAAAATTACCACTCTGCTCAAAATGGTTCTGGCTGAGATGGGAAAGAAATTCCTGTGTACAGAAAAAAAATGCCAAAATCATGAAATGAGTATGAAAATGAATGTACCAGAAAGCCACCATTACCCCAGTAAGGATACTGGGGTAAGTAAGGATACAGCTGTAAGTACTTACAAGCTGTAAGTACTATTCTACTACCATTTGGAGAGAAGATAGATCCTACACAGCAATGACACCAGTTTTAGAGAAGTCTGCATTTTATTTCTTTGAGGTGTATGTAGCATTTCAAGATAGTTTTGGTCTCTTCTAGAGGAGGGTTTGGCACGAGTAATTCCCCTTACAAAGTGGTAAAAAAATACTTAAGATAACTGCAGCTATCCCTCCCACGTCACAAAAGTGAAGTTATGGCCTTTAGCCTTGCTTTTAATCACAACTAAACTACATTCAGAAGCAGCTTGATAAGGAAATACTTTTAGGAGTCAGAAACTACATCTGCATTTTCAGAAAGACATGGTTATTTTAGAGACATATTGTTGCAAGTGACAAGCTGCTGTGTCACTTAGGGAAGTTCTTTAATATCTGTTTCTGTAATATCCACAGGGCTGCAACTGTGCTCAAAGGCTTAAATGGAAGAAAGAGCAGATTCAGCTCCAGAGATGTTTCTTAGTTCCCACTAGCTTCAGATGAGCTTTGTTTGCCTCACCAAGCAGAGCTGTTGCCTTTGAATCATAAAAGTCCCAATTCAGCTTCCAGCTATTACACCATACAAAACACATTCACACAAAATCCAAGCACCATATGATGGAACTTTGCTAATTAGAGAAATTTGCTTGGTTTCCAAAGGACAGACACAGTAAAAGTGAGAGAAAGGAGTCTGGACATTGTAGCAGTAAAGAAAAAACTTTGATTTTAAAGGAAGCATCTAGACATAGGACAAACATACATTTTTATCCTAAAAATCTTAGAATATTTTTGAAGATCATCCCTGGACTGAGGAAGTATAAATCTATCTCAATTTTAAACTTAAATAAATTCAGTAAATTTTAATCAAAAGACTACTATATCTTGGGCTCCACTATGATGAAGAATATTTTTTGCACAGTCTGCAAAAACATTTTAGGTAATAAGTTTAAAAATGTTTTCTTTGCCCTCCTCTTACAATTAAAATCATTAGTTATCTAGACAAAACACAGTAATTAGGGTTTTGCAGATTGAAATATTTACCTTACTTTCAACTGATGAATTCTAACTTTTTCCATTTTTTTTTCTAGTTCTCTTATTTTTGTGAAAGTTTACCTAGGATTTGGAGAAGGCTGAAGCACTCAAGGATTTTTTTTGCATTGCTCTTTACCAGGAAGTTCTCCAGCCACACTGCCCAAGTTGCGGATAGCAAGTAGCAAAGAGTAGAGCTGCCTTCTAAAGGAGAAAATCAGGTTCAAGACCATCTAAGAATCTTGAAGGTGCTCAGTCCATGGACCTGATAAGATACATCCTCAGGTCCTGAAGGAACTGGCTGAGGAAGTGGCTAAGCCATCATACTGAAGTTGTGGCAATTCAATGAAATTCCCACTTTAAAAAAGAGAGGGGAAAGGGAAACTGGGAAATTGTAATGCCCATTTTCAAAACAGACGATAAGGAAAATCTGTAGAACTACAGGCTGGTCATTCTTACCCTGGTGCCTGGCAAGATCATGGAGAATATTCTCTTGGAAACTATGACACTTTGAAAATCAGAAGGTGATTGATGACAGCCAAGTTGACTTCACTAAGGGCAAATCCTGCCTGAGAAATTGGTGACCATCTCTGACAGGGTTGCAGTAATGGATGAGGGAAGAGCAACTGCAGTCAGACACCTGAACTTGTGCAAAACATTTGACAATATCCCTGCATGAAAATCAAGTGCAAGGTGCTGTATCTGAGTCAGGGCAAGCTGTGGTCTTGATGGGTGGACAGTGGATTGAGAACAGCCCTGAGGGAAAGGACTTGGGTGTTCTGGTAGATGAAAATCTTGGCATCAGCCAGCAATGTGCACTTGCAGCCCAGAAAGCCAATTGTACCCTGGGCTGCATCCAAAGTAGTGTGGCCAACAGGATGAGGGAGGGGATTCTGCCCCTCTGCTCTGCTTTGCTGAGACCCCACCTGCAGGGCTGCATCCAGTTCTGGGGTACCCAGCACAGGAAGAACGTGGACCTGTTGGACAGAGGAGACCTCCAAAAAGATCAAAGGGCTGGAACAATTCTCCTTTGAGAACAGAATGATAGAGTGAAATTGTACAGTCAGGGGAACATCATACCAAAGCCTTCCAGTACCTGAAGGGGGCCTATAGGAAAGTTGGAGAAGGACTTCTGACAAGGCCATGTTGTGATAGAACAAGGGGTAATGATCTTAAATTGAAACAGTGTAGTTTTAGGTTAGATATTAGGAAGAAATTCTGTGAAGATGGATAGATACTAGAACGGGTTGCTCAGGGGAGTTGTAGATGCTCCTGAAGATGTTCAAGACCAGGTTGGATGGAGCTCTGAGCAAACTGGGCTAATGGAAGGTGTCCTGCCTGTGGTAGGGGGATGGGAAATAGATGATTTTTGAGGTGACTTCCAAGGCAAACCATTCTATAAATATATGGTTTTATGAAAGGTAAGCACCATAAACCTACAGCCAAGACTGACTTGCTGGAAAGACAACATAACTCAAAAAGGAAACTTTGTAGGGAGGAAAAGCTTTCAGCACACTCGTCTTAAACACAGGTCTTGAGAAGGTTTTGTGGTTGTCTTTATGTAAGCTGGGACTGAGGAAAAGTATTTGAATAGCACTCAGTCAAAAAACAGAACATTATAAAGAGCTCTGTTCTATTTCTTGCCCTTGAGCTCTTGGGTCTTACTGCATTCATCAAATATTTTCCCTTTGCAAAAAGATGGCACATTGTACATGAACCCAGCTTCCAGTAACTTTATAATATCTACCACTGATTTCATTGATGTACAGCTCTATCGTCACTCACAAATGTGTTTCATTAACCCTGCTTGTTGAGGGGGAAGATTCAAGACAGGAAAATGGAAATGAAGGAGAAGATGGAGAGGAGGAGAGTTAAATAATAAGAAAAAAGGTGTATCTATGTGCTTAGGGGAGCTCCACGATGTGTTTTCAAACTAGCAAATGAACAATTAATATTTAAAAAAGAAGTAAAACCCAGGTCAGCAGAAAATGCATTTTGGAAGTAATGGTAAAGACAATTTTATCAATGCTTTCATTCTGTTCACTCTTTTTTATGGACTTTTACAGCAGGATACCTTTAGTTACCCCACAGGCACATAATTTCAAAAACCTTAAAAAAACCTTAAAAAATAAAATTTCAAAAGCCAATGAATATCCTATGATTTATCATTATCATTATCAGTATTCATTAAGACCTAAACAATAATAATGAGACCCATCCAAATCCATGAAGCTTAGAATTGCTGCTGTGAGACAGAAAAATGCCATAGAGGCTTTGTCAGAGCAGCAGAAGCATTTATTATTACTGCAAACATGTTCAGGAGGAGAAAAAGTTACCGTTGTCATAATTGGAGTACATTGCATCCATCTCATTCCCTTCTATTTAGAAGGGTGGGGAGTAAAAATACACATACTTTCACCTACTTCCCTATCTACAAACAGTCATATTATGAGAAACTGAGCCTGGTCCATCATGCCATACTCTGAGATGTGGCAGCATGATCAATGCTATCCAGTATGATCCAGCCAGCAGAAAGATATAAACCACCTGGGACCACTGGAAACTAGAGAAGTTTAGAGAAAATCAACCATTAAAGAAACCTTCACTGTCAGAACAGAAAAAAACAAAGGAAATACAAGGTGCTTTAAAAAATCTGTGTTGCCAGTGTTCAAGAGAAGTGGAAATGGCAATGAACTAATTTCTCCATCATGTGGGAAAAGCCCAGTGCAAAGCCATTTTTCATTAATCATGTAACTAAAATCAGAATCTGTGAATAAGGTCATAGACCACTCCTATATCTACTCCTGAAAAATCAATGTAACATAAAAAAACAAAACAAAACAAAACAAAGAAACCCAAAAAACAAATAACAAACACCCACCCCAAACAAACAATGACAACCAAAAAAACCAAACCAAAACAAAACAAAAACCACAAAACCCCTCCAGGAAACCTTCAAGGCATAGTTTATCAATTATTAAATAACAAAGCCTAGATTTAACGCTAACATGAATTAGACATTCTGTTAAATCATGGCAACTGCTAATAGAAAAGGAGATGGTGTCTTCCCTGCCAAGTCTATTTCCTTCATATTCCTTCACAAACCCCAATGGTCTCCTGGAGCTCAGCAAGGCTTGGTCACACAAGTGTAAAGAAAATCACATATTGAAGTGGCACTTCCTCCTGAATATGGCTCTTCTACAAGACTTTACATGCTTTTTTCAACCCAACCAATCTCTTGTTGACCACCCTGACATATATATAACATCTAAATTGTATTCAGTCCATTGAATACCTGCTATGACACAGGTCCTAAGGCTTTATCCACACCTGCTCATCCCTACAGCTCCCATTCATACTTGCAGCAGGTTGGTCCTACTAGCAGCCAACTGCTTGCTCACAGTTTGACCTCAACAGACAGGAGTGAGAAACCTCACAGATCAAAGTAAAGATAGATTTCTTACCAGGTCTCAAATGAAGGGCAAGTTAATTTATTACCAATAAATGCACATATATTTAATTATTTATTTTTGGATGCTGTTAAGAAGAAACAAAGCAAAACCAGAACAAAAAAAAACACTAATAAGCAAAGCCACTACACAAACAAAACAGCTGCCCCAAATAATAAAATACTTTGGAAAAACACTTCTTCACTTCACCAGGTTCAGTTTCATTCCTTCACTCCATGTGTCTCTCCTATCTCCCAATGCTCCATGCTGTGATGCAGGTTACACTCGGTCCTTTAAACAGGAAAGCAAGAGTGGTAGCAGAGGTCTGCCATGGTCAGTACACAGCATTTTCTCTTTACTACCTCTTCTTCATCACACCTTTCATCTGCTCCAGTATAGTTCCCTGACAGGCTGCAGAGTTTTTTTGTCTGCCATGGCATCTTATCTTCCTGTTCTGGCCTAAATCTTTCTGCACTTTCTCACCCCTTTGCCAACCTGCTTTTCTGTGACATGATATTTTTCATTCTTTTCAAAATATGTTTCAACTGAGATGCCATCAGCTTTACTGGTATACTTGGCTGTGTACTGCAGTGAGTCCATTGTGAAACCAGCAGATTCCATGTCCAGTACAAGACAGCTGTTGGCTTCTTCCAGTGGAGACTACAACCACCCACCATGCCCAAAACCTGCTCATCTACACCAAATAAATGCTAACAACTTCCGGTCGTCTTGATCTTTTGGAAAGTGGGGTCTTCCTCAATCTCTTCTGTTGATGTGTGGGTCCAAGAAGGGCACCACAGCTGACAGCATGTTTAAAAGGAATATTTGATTCCTTCTCAGAAATATTTCAGGTTTTGATTTATAGGCTGTTTTTCGTTTGTTGTGAAGTTTTAGTAATCTTCTGTGTTAATTTAAAATGAGACTTTTATTGCTGTATGATTTTTTTTTTTTGCAGATGTACTGTTGATTTTGTGCATTAGTAATCCTGAATGTAAATTTGCATATTTCTCAAATAAGTTTTTTTTAAAAATGTGACTCTTTATCCTTTCTTTTGATAACATAAAGCATAAATTGAAAGAGAAGATTGTGACCATTTTTTGTTGGTACATCAGAAGGCTAGAATTCCAAAGTAAATATTTCTTTTCAGCCTTTCAGTCTCTACAGATTTAGTACCATTTCTCTGCCGTATATTTAATTTTTCTGTTAATGCTAATTTATTCCACTGTTCATGTTAACTTATTTCACTGAGTAAGATAAAGTCAAGTTATTGAATGCTCAGTAGACACACAGGCACAGTAGCATGTGCTATCCTAGCAACAAGATGAGAAGATCGCAACTTCCTGTTCTGGTTGAAGATTACCGAGCTCTTGCATGATGATGAATAAGAGATCAAAGTCTCATACATAATTTCATATTGTAGGCATCTCTTAAAGATTGTATATTTTCTAACTACTGAACTTCTAAAACACAATTAGTTGAGTTTTTCACTTGCACTTGGAAACAAACTACTTTTTCCACTGTTCAAAAATTCTATTAGTATAAATCATACAAGAACTTACAAGTCTGGATAGATGGAAAAACAACAAATCAGATTACCTAACTCCAGTTAGTTTATTCTGCTCATTCAGCTCCTCAGTCCCTGGGGACACATTACCCTGATGCACTATTTCTGCAGCAGTTCCTCATTTGGTACAGAGACTGCTACAAAACTACTGTTTTCATTTTGAATTTTTGATTGGAATGTGTTTTAAAACTTTCTTCTATCATCAGATTAATTCTTAAGACAATGACTTGCATCAAGTACCTTATTCCATTGCCAGGCAGGTGAATGATCCAGCTCCAAGTTCTTAAGAAGAAATTTGAATTTTATGTTATGTAAGTAGCAATACCTCTGTGTCCTGACAGTTTACCTACAACATCTCCATCTAAAAAAATCCCCCACTTTCCTCAGGCTGCCTTTGCTTTGTTCTACTAATAAATAAAGATAGAAGAAAATGTTCATCAACCCCCTTTAGAAGTTAATTATATTCATAGCATTGGGTGCAGGGTTCAGTTTCATGATGAAAACCAGGTACTTTGCATTGTCTCTGATAGTGTGCATCAAAGCAAACAGCTTGATTGGCATGTTATCTGCCTCCCACATTTTAAGATTACTAGTATTTTGCTTCAGGACATTTATGTTTAAAAAGCTCAGCAAAGCAAGATCAGATAAGAAGGCACACAAAGATTAACTCTGAAGTTCTCATTAAAACCAAATACTGTAATCATAGAAATGAGAAAAATATTTCTCTTCCTTACACATTTAGCTGTTCTTATCTACAATATTGCTATAAAGACATGTTGTATCTAGAAAAAAATAGTTTGAAAACAATTCTTCTGACAGATCTAGGTTGCAATACAAATAATGTGGACATCATATCTGTCATAAGTCAACATTTCTTCACTGGTACATGGATTTTCAGCATTAATTTGAAACAAATTACTGGGGGGAAGCATGGTGATAAGAAGCACTTGTCAGTTATAGGGTGAAATGTCTTTAGTTGTGCTGTAGGTCTCCTCACCTCGAGCTGCTTTTTCTGCTATTTAGTCTACTGTTTATTCAGAAGACCTTTTAATTGTATATTTTAAAACAAATTTACATAATTATTTCCTAGCACAACATCAAAATTGTGTCTCTATACAACATTTCTTTTTCCTAGTGCTCTAGATAATTCAGTGACCATAAGTGACTTGACCAGGATACTAGAGGATTTTAATAGGGGGGGAAAAAAGCTGAATCCAAAATATTCAGTTTTAGAGTCACTATCCAATCCTTCCTTGCCTTTATTGTGTTCTTCAGTTATATCAGTCTTTGTATGCAATAAATAACTAAATGTTTTAGTTTGCTTTGACCTATCAGTCATTTCAATAATTTATGCAAAACTTGGAGTGCCTTGGAAGGGTTACAGAGTATGGGAGGACCTAATGGTTTTCACTCTTCTTCCTGAAGTAACATATGGGAGGCCTTGCAATCATGGTAGGCAGAGGCAGGTAGGCTTGTTTCCTTTTTTTTTTTTTTTTTTTTTTTTTTTTTTTTTTTTTTATGATAACTACAGCTGGGAGCCTTCCTGTAGAAAAATTTCAGCATCCTACCTAGAGCTGCTGTCTGAATCACAGAATCATTAAAGCTGGAGAAGACCTCTGAGGTCATTGAGTCCAACCATTACCCCAGTACTTCCATGCCCACCACGAAACTATGTCCCTAAGTACCATGTTGGTACATCTTCTAAATACCTCCAGGGCTGGTGATTTAACAACCTACCTGAGCAGCTTGTTCAGTGCTTGAAAACCTTTACAGTGAAGAAATTGTTTCTAATATCCCATCTAAAACTCCCCTGGGGCATCTAGAGTTTCCTCTTGTCCTATTGTTTGTTACTTAGAGTAGGAACTGACACCCGCCTCACTACAGCATCCTTTCAGGCAGTTTTATAGAGTAGTACAGTCTTCCCTCAGCCTCCTTTTCTCCAGGCTAAACAATCTCAGCTCCCTCATTCTCTCTTCATAAGATTTGTGTTACAAACCCCTCACCAGCTCCATTGCCCTTCTCTGGACATCCTCCAGCATCTCAATGACTTTCTTGTAGCGAGGGGCCCAGAACTAAACATAGAATTCAAGGTGCAGCTTCTCCAGTGCTGAGTACGGGGGGACAATCCCTTCCCTGGTGGCCACACTATTTCTGATACAGCCCTGCATGCCATTTGCATGTTTTCACACATTACTATTCTACTAATAGTACCATTTGCGATATGCTTACTATTAGAAAAATATTTTTAAAAAATCATTTTCAACAAGATATTTGCTTTGATTTTTCATGTTAAAAATTTTCCATTTGTGAATGTTACATTTCAATTGCCTCCTGAAACAATACAACAAAAGTCTCTGATTCCATTATTAAAAGCTTGCAAATGCAATGAGATAATTAGCTTAGCCCTTTTTTTTTGTTTTTTAACTGGGGGGAACTGGGGAGGAAATCTGCGCAGATTTATTTACCTAGATTTATTACAAGCAATATATTTGAATTCTGGCAAGGTGCCATTATTAGAGGTGACCTTGGGTAAAATAGCCAAGGTTTACTTTTCAGCTTTTCCCTGAGGCTTACTTGTAGGTTGTTTCAAGTGAGAACTAAGGTGAGATGTATCTGATGTGGCAGAAGATTGATAATGCTGTATGTCCCCATGTATTCTAGTTGCTGGAAGCAGGTGCTGAGTACACCTTGCTTACACAAGTAGTAGGTCAATCTTTCAAAGGGGCATATTTGCATTGTAAATTTATGACTAGGACTTTTGGATCTACAGTCAGCCTGCAGGGCGCTGTTAATTCCTGTCAGAAGCTAGAAAGGATGACAGAATCAGAGAATTGTTAAGGTTGGAAAAGACATCTAAGGTCATGGAGTCCAGCTGTTAGCCTTGTCATGTTCACCACTAAACCCGTGTCCCCAAGTGCCACAACTACAGTGTTTTTGAACACTTCCAGGGAATTGATTCCACCACTTCTCTAGGTAGCCTGATCCAAAGCTTGGCCACCCTCACAGCGAACTTCATCTGGTAGAACTTAGAATTCCAGAGTCAGAGAGGGGCCTGTGTTGGAAGCGACCTTGAAGATCATCTAGTTCCAAACCCCCTGTTGTGGACAGGGAACCTTTCACTAGAACAGATTGCTCACAGCTCATCGAACTTGGCCTTGAACACTGTCAGGACTGGGACATCCACAATTTTTCTGTGCAATCTCTTTCAGTTACTTACCACCTCATGCTAAAGAATTTCTCCTCATATCTAAACTAAACCTACTCTCTTTACTTTGCCCTTTCATTCTGTCACTACATGCTCTTGTCAATAGCCTGTCTTCATCTTTCTTCCCTCAGTTATTAGAAGACCTCTGGAAGAGAAGTCAATATGACTCCACCACCTTTCTAAGCAACTTATTCTAATGCGTAATGACTCTTTCAGTGAAATTTTTCTTCCTAATTTGAACTTTGCCTGGTGCAAATTAAGGACATTTCCTCTAATACTTTTGCTTGAGACGTGGTAGAACAGACTGACCCGCACATCACTGCAACCTCCTTTCAGGTAATTGTAGAGGGCAATGAGTTCTCCCAAATTCCCTCAGCTGCTCCTGTTAAGATTTATCCTCTAGATCCTTCATCATCACCATTGTCCTTCTCTGGACATGCTGCAGCACCTCAATATCTTTCTTTTAGTGAAGGGCCCAAAAGTGAACACAGGATTCAAGGTGGGGCCTCACTAGTGCCGAGTACAGGGGGACGATCACTGCCCTGGTCCTGCTGGCCACACTATTGCTGATACAGGCCAGGATGCCATTGGCCTTTGGGCCACCTGAGCATGTGCTGTCTCATGTGTAGCTACTGTTGACCAGTACTCCCTAGGTACCTTTCTGCTGAGCATCTCTTAACACACTTCCCCTGGCTTGTAATGCTGCATGGGGTTGGCATAACCCAAAGACAGGACCTGTCACTTTCCCTTATGCAGTTTTCCTCAATCCATCAATCCAGCCTGTCCAGATCCCTTTGCAGAGCCTTCCTGCCCTCCAGCAGATCAACATTCCCTCCCATTTTGGTGTCTTCTGTAGACTTACTGAGGGTTAATTTAATCCCCTAGTCAAAATCACCATTAAAGATGTTAAATAGTGTTGTAATGTGTTTTTATATTTCTGTAACAGTTCTGTAATGGTTTGCCCCTTCACCCCCATTTTCTCCCAATGGTTATACCCTGAGCTTTTTTCCACTTTTCCCTCAATGCCAATCTCCCTGAAAATGCTCAGTCATTCCCCTGTCCCCTCCCTGGTACCCTGTCCATCACTCAGCTCCCCATCCCACTCTCCCAGAATCTTCCACCTTGGGCATCAAGTGAGTGGACGAGGGCCAGGGGTCCCTCCCTTGAACTTCCCCCACTGGTTTCTGTGTCTGTCTGTCCTGCTGTCCACTCCCCCAAATCCCCCCATTGGTTGGTGGGCGTCCCTTCCCCTTTGTTACTGCCCCAGTATTTGAGCTGTTGCAAGAGCCTCAGGGGCACTTTTGGCTGTTGGATACATTGGCATTCAGAGCTCCTCAGAGCTCGGATTAAACCTGAGACTTTTTCCCCAGCCTTGAGTCGATTCCCTCATTGCCTCCTCGGACTTCGCCTCTCCTCCATACAAGACAGACAGCATAATGCTCTAAGCCACTCCCCAATTCTCCTCGAGACACAGGGGAGTGTCCCCCGCAGCTGACCGTGCCTCTGACTGGCAGGTGAAGCCAGGGAGCTTCAGGGTGAGCACAGCTGCAAAATCGGACTGGCCCCAACACAGAGCTATGGTGAGCCCCACTAGAGACTGGCCACCAACCAGATGTAACTCGGTTCAGCAGTCTCTGGGCCTAGCTCCAATTTTAAACCCAGTGAAGAGTACCCTCCTCCAAGCCTTGACCATCTAATTTCTCCAGTAACGTGTTGTGGGAAAAAGTGTCAAAACCACTTAAGTCAAGTCTAGATAGGCAACATCCATGCCCTAATCATATAAGGAGATCAGGCTGTTCAAACATTACCTGCCTTTCACAAACCCCTGCTGGCTGGGCTCAGTCCCTTGGTTGTTAGGCACATGCTGCATGATGGCACTCAGGATGATCTGATCTATGACCTTCCCTTGCACCAAGGTCAGACTGGCAGGCTTGTAGTTCCCTGGAGCATCTTTCTGACCCTTCTTGAGGCAGATGTTACTCTTCATAATTTTCAGTCAAGTGGAAATTCTCCAGTTAATTAGGACAGCTTTTAAATGACTGAAAGTGGCTAGGTAAACCGTTTTGCCAGTTTACTCTTAATCACACATGACTCTCATGTGTGACACATCTGGGCCCTAAGACTTGAGGGTGTCTAATTGGCATAGGTCTAATTGTCACTAACCATTTCCTCATGGATTATAAGGACTTCATTCAGCTCTCCATCAATAACTTCCAGCTCTGGAAGGTGGGTAGCCTGAGGACAGCTGGTTCTGGTTTTAAGTACTGAGGGAAAGAAGGCATAAAGTACCCCAGCTATTTCCTCATGGCATAACAAAATTCTACCCACTGCATCCAGCAATGAATGGAGAATCTCCTTAACTGTCCTTTTGTTGCCAATGTATTTATAGAAACTTTTTTATTGTCCTTAACCAGAGTTGCTAAATTAAGATCCAGTTTGGCTTTGGTACTTCTAATTTTCTCCCTACCTTGTAACATCTTGTAGTCCCCACAAGTTATCTGCCTCTCCTTCCAGAGGTGATATACCCTTTTTTTACCCAGAGTTCCAACCTAGGCTTGTTTTTTAAACAGAAGCTGGTCCTTTTCCCTGGTGGTTTGTCTGATTGGAAAACAGGGACAGCCTGCTCTTGGATCTTTAAGATTTCCTCTTGAAGCAGATCCAACCTTCCTGAAGTCCCTTGCCCTTCAGGACTCTGTTACCCTGTTACTCAGTCACCTAAACAGGCCGAAGTTTTGTCACATTTCTTGAAGACCTTGCCTTATACACAAATGTGTACATTATCTACAAATATGTATATGTAGAACTAAGAGACCCTTTTCAGAGTATAAAATCTGTGTATTTTCTGTAGACTGATGCTTTGTGACAGTACATAAAGAAAGGAAAGCAAAGAGAAATTACACATTTTAAAATGAATTGCAGATTGTTTCCTTCTCATATTCCTGAAAACTTGGCTTCTAGGAAAACCTCAGTCAAGCTTGAGGTTATAAATGAAATCTATTCTAAAAAATATGAGTTGTCTTGATACAGTAAAGACTTTTGTCATTAAAGTACATAGTATGCTTATTAAGACTGGGTGACATCTTAGAGATGGTAGTGGAGAAGACTAAGTAACATAATGTTCTTAAACGGAATATCCTCAGTAATGTTAATGCTACTGTGACACAGTGAAACTTCATGGCAATAAATACAGCACAAAAAGCATCAGCTTTGATAAAGTACCAATACAAGGAAAAAAGACTAAGGTTCAGTTCACACCAACTGGTATCACTCCAATAAAAGTATTCTTGAGAACAGTGCTTTGACATGAAAAACAGTTTGACAGTTTAATGCCAGTACAGTTATGGTTAGATGTATATTATCTTGATGGTATGTATGATCTTTTAAAATCTGCAGAATTGGAAGCATGAATTAGATTTTAAATTTACACATAAAATAAGCACTTTTAACCAACCCAGAAATAGATTGTAAAATACAAATTTTCTACTACTTGCTTTTGCTTGCTAGGAGTACTTGAGGTTTTTTTAATTTAAATTCCACCACTGGTGGCACTGAAATTGTCAGCGTCAGACTCCTATTGCAGCAAGCCATAGTGGGTTCAGGAAAAAAAAAGTACTTAAGTATAAGATGAATTTTTATATCAGCATTCACAAATATAACATTGACTACACAAGAAAAAGTTCAGAGTAGAATGAAATTCTCAGAACATTGTTTCAGTTTTGGATGATGTTTCTACAAATAGTCTTTGAAAAGGGTAACAACTGCATCCAAATCATTATGGACTTCTAAGGGGCCTCAGTACATGCAGTTTCCAGGATTTTGTTGTTTTTGTTGTTGTTGCCAGAAGACCATATAACAGCCATTACAAACCAGATAATCCATGCCAAAAGCTTCCACCACTCATCTGTTACAAAAATGATTAGGATGTGGGAATTTCAGAATGGAAAAGTGTCTGGAAGAAAACAGAAAACTGTGAAGCACTGAGAGAAGTAACCTTTGATTCATCAAAAAAATCTGCATCAAATTTCTGTGGGAAAGAGAAGCTAGAAAAGGGTATTGGAAGTGTGATTAACAAATGGTATTATAGTCCGTCAAGGAAATCACAGTTTGGAAAAGCTTCTCTTAATGAACATTTCTCTTGAAAAATAGTGTTGTATCAATCATCCTTGACATTTTTAACAATAACAAAATAGCTTCATGTGTTTTCCTATGTAATATTGTTTAAATGGCATAATAAATATTGTCATTCTGTGTACTAACAAAAAAGTGCTATCCTTTGTTCTGTGCATGATTGCTTTTACACATTATAGAACTATGAAATATTTACAGGAGGAAGGTTAAATCAACACAGGTTTAAAATTTGCACTTCTGTCTCCTGGGTCTTATATCATCTTGATTTAATGAAGTAAAAGGAGAGAGAATGTTGACACACAGAAAAAAATATTTCGATTCTCCTTTATTGTACATAGAGAGGGTATTAAAGTAGAATTTGCTGTTGGTTCATACTGTAATTAATTATTACACCTTTTTCATTCAGGCTAGCATTTGAGTTGTCTCATTTGCAAAACATAGAAACTAACTATTAAGCAAAGGAGAAGGAAGATACAATCAACAGAAAATAAAAAATATTATTACTTAATTGCTTAACCAGTGCTTAACCAGTGCAATTGCTTAACCAGTGCTGATTACTAGTGGATTTAAGATACAAACCATTTTTTGAGCTAAAAGAAAAAAAAAAATTAATTTACCAGAGTTTCCTGAAGAAAAGGAAAAAAACCCACAACTCCCCTACCACTGAACATGTTAAGACAATGTGAAGTTTATAAGTAAAGGAGTGCATATTTATAAATATCTGATCTTATGTGGTTTCTTGGGTAGTTAAGACTCATAAATCAAATTAGCATAAATTATTGTCACACACACATTTTTCAGATCAGTTCCACAGCCGAATAGGAATATGCCCATTGCTATTCATTAAAGTCTCACTTCATCCATGTAAGGATGGCTAGCTTTGTTTTTTAATTTTGAATGCAGATAGACAAGATATTCACAGAATATATTTTATTTGATGAATCTAAAGACTATAGTTTCATTTGGGATTTTCTTCTGCAAAGAATTAAATTTTTCTAAATGCAATTTTTTAATTATCAAGAATTGCTTGAGGTTATATAGTGACATCTTTCAGATTGTTTTGTTCACCAGCTGTTAGCTTTCACCATATATTTTTATCATTCTCTCATTCCTACCAATTATTTATGGAGTATAACAACTTATGCCACAGTTCTGCCCTTTGGTTTTATTGAATGACATTTTGATAAACTAGAAGAAGGAAGTCAGAGTGATTTTTACACTCTTTTAAAGACTTACTAATTGTTATTATTGCACGATAATTTAGGATCTGTAACTGTGGAGACAAGAAGAACTGTCACTTTTTTAGTTCCTACTAGCAATTGAAATTGATAGTAGGTAAAACTAGGAAAAAGGTTCAACTAAAATGCTTGATTTAATTTACTCTACAGATTCCCATCACAGCACCTGTGGTATAAGTTTGACAGAGATAAGTGTTGGATTCTGCACCTGGGAAGAATTTCCTGGAAAGCAGTGCCACAGAAAAAGACCTCAGGGTCCTGGTTGATGGCAAGTTGAACATGGGTCAGCAGTGCCCTGGCAGCCAGGAGGGCCAACCCTGTCCTGGGGGGCATCAGGGACAGCATCGCCAGCCGGGCAAGGGAGAGGATTGTTCTGATCTGCTCTGAGCTGGGGCGGCCTCACCTCCAGTGCTGGGGGGTGTTTATGCAGCACAATATAAGAAAGATATAAAACTACTGGAGAGCATCCAGAGGAGATCAGAGGATGCTAATGGGCCTTGAAGGGAAGCAATATGAGGAGTGGCTCAGGTTGCTCGTTCTGTTCAGTCTAGAGGAGACTGAGAGGAGACCTCATTGCGGTCTGCAGCTTCCTTGTGAAGGAAAGAGGAGGAGCAGACACTGATCTCTCCTCTCTGGCGGACATTGATGGACCTGAGAAAATGGCCTGAGATGAATTAGAGGAGGTTTAGATTGGATATCAGGAAAGGTTCTTCAGTTAGAGGGTGGTTGGGCACTGGAACAGGCTCCCCAGGGAAGACATCACAGCACCAACCTGACTGAGTTCAAGAAGAATTCAGAAAATAGACACATAGTGTGATTCCTAGGGTGGTCCTCTGCAAGGCCAGGAGCTCGACTTCAACAATCCTAATGAGTCTCTGCCAACTGAGGATATTTTATGATTCTCTAAGTGTATCCTGTTCTGAAGTTACTAGTTAGATTACTAGCTAGATGCAATTTTTTTTTAAACAATGCATATGCTTCTCATGGGCTAGAAATTTAACTTGGGGGCTGCTTTATTTTGGCGGCTGCTTTGAATGAAAAACACAAGCAGCAAGCAAGAATTTATTGAAGGCAATTCAGGGGTGTAATTTCAAAGTTCTGCTTGAGAAGTAAGGTTTTAAGTGTCCATAAATGCCAAGAAACACATGATTGCTCACCAACTATTTACCAGTGTAAGCATTTTCATCTCTGAACCTGTCTCTTAGACGTGACAGCAAAGGAAAAGCAAGTGATATCTAAGTGTGTATGTGAGATGCTTCTCAGTACACTTTCTCCTTATAGCACAAAAGAAGGTGAAGGCAATGGCAGGAGGATATTGAAAACCTCAGGATTGTTGTGGCACCCCTTTTCGGGCCCGTGTAAACTCAGAAACTTGCAAAGACATGATATTGCAGACTCTCTTTAACACACAAAACTTGGAAGAAAATTCTATTCTTTCAAACAGAAATGTCATTAAGACTTCCATTCACCAGATGACTAGACACAATTGCCTTCAGATCTGATTCAGATCAGAATAAGGAAGCTGAGAGTAGGCAGTGAAAACCAAACTGTGAGCAGTCCCTTGACCCTAGAATAAGTGTGAAAAATTATTGGGTTTGCATGGCAAAGCTTTGGTAGCAGGTGGGGCTACAGTGTGGGCTTCTATGAAAAGCTGCTGGGAGATTCCTTAAAGTCAGTCAGAGCCAATCCCAGCTGGCTCCAAGACAATTAGAAACAGTGGTAATATCTCTGTGATAACATATTTAAGGAGAAAAAGAAAAAAAAAACATTATTGCACAGTTGTAATTGAGGCCAGAACAGAGTGGGGTGAGAACATCTGAGAGGAACAACTCTGCAGACACAGAGGTCGATGAAGGAGGAGATGGAGGAGATGCTCCTGCACCCTGTCGTGCAAACCACGACAAGGCAACTGTGCCCCTGCAGCCCATGGAGGTCCATGGGGATGCAGAGATCCATCTGCAGCCCATGGAGAAGACCCACACCAGAGCAGGTGGATGCCTGAGGAAGGGCTATGAACCTATGGGAGACCTGTAGAGAGAGGGGCCCTGCTCCCATGGTGGAGAAGCCTGTCCTTGGAGGACTGCACCATGTGGAAAAGTGACCCACACTGCAGCAGTTTTGGGAGGACTGTTGCCCATAGGATGGGCTCACATTGCAGCAGTTCACTGAGAGCTGCTGCTCATGAGATGGACTCATGCTGGAGAAGTTCGTGGAGAACTGTCTCCCATGGGTGGGACCCCAGGGTGCAGCAGGGAAACAGCTCCCCTCCCTGAGCAGCAGGAGAAGCCTTGTGTGATGAACTGCTATAACCCCCATTCCCTGTCTCCCTGCACTGCTGGGGTATGAGGCAGAACTGGAAGGAAGGAGGGGTGGCAGGAAGCTGTTTTTAAGGGGTTATTTTACTTCTCATTATCCTGCTCTGATTTTGTTAGTAATAAATTCATCAATACCTCTAATTCCAGCCTGTTTTTCCTGGCTGTAATATAAGGTGAGTGATCTCTCCTGATCCTTATCTCAGCTCATGAATCCTTTGTTATATTCTCTCTCCCCTGTACAGCTGCAGAGGGGAGTGATAGAGAGGCTTCAAGGAGTGCCTGACATCCAGCCAGGGTCAACACCATACACCAGATCACTTGAGACAGTCCCCTTCTGATCTGATTCAAATCAGAATTGAGAAGCTGAGAGTAAGCAGTGAAAACTAAACTATGGGCATTCCCCTGACCTCAGAATAAGTGTGAAAAAATGTCAGGGACAATATTGTGAAGTGACAAACAATATTCGTTAACACTAAATTAGTTTATTTCTATTATTATTTTGTTTTATTCATTGTAATGCAAAGAAGATTGTTCTGGAAAATTAATAAACTAGGTTTTGAGGTAGTGTATTTGTTTTACAAGTCAAGGGTTTGATAGTGGGCAGAGTTACAGGGGTGTTTTCTTTGAGAAGCTGCCAGAAGTTTTCCCCATGCCCAACAAAGCCAATGCCAGCAAGCTCAGCGGTAGACCCTGCACTGGCCGTGGCCGGGCGCATCAGTGATGGTGATACTGCCTCTGGCATAACATTTTTGAGAAGGAAAAAATTATTGCACAGAAGCAATTGCAGCCAGAGAACAGGGAACTAACTGACAATATGTGAAAGAAACAGTTCTGCAGACATTAAGGAGGAGGTGCTCAAGGCACTGGAGCAGAGATTCCCATGCAGCCCATGGTTAGACTGTGGTAAGACAGGCTGTTCCCTCACAGATGTCCAAGGTGGGTCAGATACCTACCTATGGCAATGGAAAACCAATCCCATGCCAGAGCAGGTGGGTGTGACCCAAGGAAAGTGTAACCCTGTGTGTATCCCATGCCAGAGCGTGTGCAAGTCCTGCACACCCATGAAACAAAGATATTGTGCTGGAGCAGGTTTGCTGGCAGGACTTATGACCTTGTGGGGGAAGCATGCTGGAAGCAGTCTGTTCCTGAATGACTGCATTAGTTGTGGAAGGGATCCATGCTGGAGCGATTTGTGAAGAGCTGCAGCCCATGGGGAGAAGGACACATGTTGGAGAGGTTTGTATAGGATAGTCTCCCATGAAAGCGACCTCATGCTGGAGCATGAGAGGAGTGTGAGATGTCCTCCATTTAATGAGAAAGAAGCAGAACAGACACCATGAGGTGAACTGACTGCAACCCTCATTCCCCACCCCTTGTCAGTGGTCACTTCTGTCCCATGTAAGTACTGGATTATATAATGGTGATGATAATTTTACAGCTTAGGCATGCAACCTATGTCATGATTGGGGAAAACCAAACCATTTCACTAAGGCCATTGAGCATATAATAACTGAAAGTAGTTGTTAAGATCTGTATGAGTGAAAAAAAGACCTGTTTTGCATGCAAAAATATTTTCAATGGGCCCACTAACTGATGAAAACATTGTCTCTATGTTTTTATGACTTTTCTGGGAAACAAGCTAAAGCACCAAGCATCAACCACAATTTCAGATAGGAAACTGCAAGTGAAGTCAGGAAATTCAAGTAAATTGACGAGTCATTGCTCTATTGATAGTGATAATTATGATGCCTATGTTGTTGCATTTTATGCCTGAATATATGCAGAACACTTGATGTAACAACACTCTTCATACTCTACATATTCATTCTTATTCTTATCATTAAACTTTTTTCTATTATCCTTGATTTCTCATACTGTGAAGAACATCAGGATGTGCAAGTGTCATACAGAATAGTAATAATTTTTAATTTCACCCATCCAGACTTATCCTAGGCTAGCAAGCGGGGAGGTTTTTTTTGATGATGAACAAAAAGTGTCATAGGATTCTTTTGCGTCATAGAGTCAAAGTGACATCTGTTTATGGAACAGATTTTAAAAACAAAACATTCAGGAGAATAATACAAATAAATACAAAAAATATGTAGTGCAATACATAGATTTCAAAAGGCTTACTACAATGCCAAATAGTATCCTCCTGCAATGTAAACATTGGCAGTGAATTGAGATATTTGTTCACAGAGAAACCAAGATTGTACCTGTGGAAATGTTCCACTACAACAATTTTGTATTTCATACTGGAAGGCTAATGATAATGCAAAATTTTCATGGGAATAGCACTGTGCAATTTTGCCACTCAACATTATGCAATACTAACATTTTTCCTTTACTGTCATTACAATGGCGTATTGTGATTTTCTTAAAATAACAGAATATGAGCGGGAGACAACAGGAGGGCTGGGATTTAGGTTTTGGGGAGTAAATCTGCAATGTTTAAAATCTTTGGCAAACTAAATTCCAGATATATTGTTGAAAAAAAACCCTAAATTATTTATTATTTGTAACAACAGTGACAACAAAAATGTAGTTTTAATGGAGTTAAGAAATTTGTGTTTAATAGCATGCCTCCTGATAATGAATTTTCAAGGCCTTTTGGTGGATCTTTTGAAAAAATATTAAAAAAAAAAAAAGGAAGAACAAGCACTAACTTAACTTGAAAAAATGGACCAAACCTTCATCTCTAAAAAGAACAGAACCATTCAGCATAATGAAAACCACTGTAAGTTTATTCTCTGTGCTATTTATCTAGGTTGGATCACCTAAAATCACCTAAAACAAGTAGTTGGAATGTCACAGGGTAATTTATACTTAAACCAAACAGAGAACAGTTTTGGGTACACAGCCTGCTTCCCTCTAACAACGCACCCAAACCAAAACCAAAGCACTACATTCTGTAACCTCATGGCACTGACAAGAACCCAAAGCCATCAGCTACAGGCCAAAACTTCCAAAATATAACTCTCTGAGTCATTTACTCAGGAAGGCAAGTCAGGTAGGAAGGACAGGAATATTTATGTTGGCTGAGGACCACACACATAAAACCCAGTGTCCTAGGCTGCTCAGTAATATTTATCAGAAGACTGGTAATGCAATAATGATAGTTCTTCAAATTTAAGGGCAACTTTCCTATAATCTCAAATGTAGCCAGGACTATATCCAAAATTTGTAGTAGCTACACACTGCATCATTAGAAATAGCACAGTGGAAAAAAAAATTCATCTCTTGTATCTCCTTAGTTTTACCTACTTAGTTTACATCCTTTATTTCAAATATGAAGTAGTGTTAAAAACACTGAACTTTCTGTGTTTAGGCTCTGAAATTGCTTTTAATTAAACAAATAAATTGATAAATAACATTGTACTGTGATTATGACTCACAAAAAACTCATTCTATATTTCTCACCCCTTTATAATGTTAGTTCATCATTCAAAGAAAATGAAAGTAAAAATTATGGAAGCTGATGCTGTGTACATCTTGCAGAACATCTGAAACAAAATAATTCTGTATTTTTCAAAAGTATTTGTGAGTGACATTATTACTTTGAAATATTTTTACTTTATTTATTTTTAGTTTGTATGAATTTTGCTTAGTATTCCCTTTATTTTCCTTTTAATCTATTTAGCCCAGAAAGGGTAAACAGCAAAACCAATACAAAAACCCAAAAACCAAAACTCAACCCTCAAAAACAAAAAAAAAAAAACCAAAAAAAAAAAAAATGAAAAATCAGACAAAAAAAAAATAAAAAAAAAAAAACATAAAAGAAATAACAAAAGAATTTAAAAACATAGCTAGAAAAAAAGCACATTTTTAGACAAAAAGTGTTAATACATCAAATTTAGCCCAAAACCCAAATAATTTCTCTAAAACTAGTATTCTTTTGTTATGATCACAGGACACAAATTCCACAAGTTACCTGACATCTGGTCTGTTCCCATGTGTAAGAAAATACAAAGGTATTGATAGAAAATACCTTTTTTATTAAAAAGATGTAAGGAAGATTTGTTTGAACCAGTAAACTTGTTCATACACTAAATACATCTGGCAAGGATCAGCTGAAGAAATAGACTTGGAGACTGCTGCTGATTACGAATACAATGGTTTCCATTACCTCAAAGACTTGAAATACAAACAGTATTTTCCTTCCAAAAAGAATTCACTGAACAATTCAAGTACAAAGGTGTCTTACCATTTATCTCAGTGGATCTTCAGGAAGAGCTTTTTGTGAGGAAGGTATGTGTTATACAATATAGAAACACAAGCCAGATAACCACAAGATATATATCTGTGTGATTGTACTTAGAAAAAGAAATAACAGAGCACTTTGTAGAAAGCCATGCAGAGACACAGACAAAATTGATGATTTTCTAAATCTCTCACCTGATGGATGAAGCTCTGGTCTCAAGACAGCTGGTGATACTTATTCTGCTCCTATGTGCACACAGCACCCTTGAGAAGCTAAAATAAAAGATGATGTTTAAATTAGATATTAATTTCTGAAATTGTAAATTGGATAACCATTTTACCATAATCAGGAGTAACATTTAAGGAAGATGTTACAGAGGAAGGCTACAAATGTCTGAAACCTTCCCTGCCTTCTCCTGCAATAACTTATTCTTCTTTTAATCTGGTTGCTCTCTCTGGTAGTCTGAATAGGTCTGTATGAAGTGAATTTGTGAGATGAACCAATGAACCATCACAACCATGTGTGAAGGGCAGCCATGTCTTTGTACTTCCTCTATCTGCAAGTTACAAGAGTGGTTATACCTTTAAGAGAAAATAACTATTCTCTTTCTAACAGAGCACTCTCATGTGCAAGTCTGTTGTCCATAGCTTGTTTTTCAAGGTGATTTAAATCCCTGCAGAGCTTACCACAGAGGTATAACCCTGATACTTCTCATGGGCATATTGCTGAATCAGCCAATGAATGTGCTCATGCTATACATCACTGTGGCACCATTAAAGAATTATGGGACATCACATGGTCTTGCAGAAATAAATCACTGCTTAACAGTCTGTGCTCATGTGTTTATGAAGTCATTTGAAATATCTGCATGTACCCATTTGTATATGCAGTTAATGAACCACAGCACTATGTTACAGCTGAGATAGATTGTTTTCAAATTGATAATTAATATTTTGGATGATTGCTTTATGCTATCTGCAATGCATTGCAATGATATTTCCAATCATGCCTAAAAACTGAGAGTGGCAGTTGTATTCTCACACAAATACACAAGTACTTACTATACCAAAATTATTAAAGCAGATTATTAAATATCTAAATATAAAAATATAATAATAATATAAAAATTATGAGCCAAATACTCTTCAACTGCACCAAAAATGTATTTAAATAATAATGTCCTAGAAATCAGTGTAACTGCAGTGTTTCATTAATAAGGCTAGAATAAGTTTCACATATTTCCAATCTATATTTATTTTCAAATTAATATTTTGAACACACCTCTCTAGAACATCATGACATGTACAGAAGATGTTCTGTTACAGAAGCACTGAACTACAAACACCCCCTTTAATGTCAATGGTAATGCATGTGTACAGTGAGGCACATATGTGTGTAATTCAGACCATATTAATGTAGTTAGATTTGGGAGAGGAAAGGAAGTTGCTTTTTTTTTTGAATAACAAAGCCAGCAGGTTCTTTATTAGACTTCTTAAAAAATAGCCAGCCAAGAAGTGTTCACCTTTTTTTATATGATTCAACTTTTATAATTGAACATCAATTAGCCTTCTCAGTAAAATAAAAGACATGGGAAAGTGGAGAATCTATACTCATGTAAGTTGTTTGCACTAATCTATTCTTCTGTCAAGTTTTTAATCAATATTATATTTTATTTTTAAAGTGGAAAAGAGTGAAAGTGGCTTGGTGAGTTTTTTAATTGAAACAATTGAATTTTGATATAAGAAATGCCTTAGAATGAGTTTGCAAGTTTCTCTAAATTTCAGGGGCATGAGATATTTAGTATGCTTAAATATAATTATTAGAGACATCTAACCCTGAAATTTTGTCACTCATTTAAATAAATTGTACAAGCTTAAGAGTATAATAGATGTTGAACACATGTATTCCAGAATTTAGTCAAGGAGGGCAAGCGTTTCTAAAAATATCGCTGATCTCACTGACCTGTTGTACATATGGTTATTGGAAATCCATTGAATATACAAGCTTTTTTCTATGAAGAAGATTTTGTACTGATTGATTACTGACAGTCATGTTTTAAAGAGTTCTAAAAGTTAGTGAGGAAATTTGTTTTTAACCTGAGTTAAAATTTTTGGCTAATAGTTGCCATTAGAAAATAAGATTGACAGAGTATTAATGTAAATAACTACATTTCCCTAAAACCAGAGATATAAGAGAAACTTCTGCTTACATCTTTAGGAATACTTCCCCTAACTCCCAGTGTTCCATCTCTGCCTTTCTGCAGGGCTATATGGCTGTCCTGTGGCTCTTTATTCCTATTTTTGCTTCCAAAGTCCTTTCTGACACTAACCTTGCTCTTGCATTTGTTAATGAAACCATCTAACATCCACAAATTAGATCTAAGGCTTTGCATCTTTTTTGTTTTGGTTATTAATATCCCATGAAGTGCCAGAATATGGCTATATACACACTTGTATCTATATAACTCTCTTTTTTTTATATTAATCCTTGAACTAGTGAAAAAGCAAATTTTCCATTTTATTTTCTTTTTTGAATAAATTTAGTACTTTTAAATTGTTTTAAATGTGAATTTCACTGAAATAAAATTGTATTCTATGCAAGAAGAAATTCTTGGGTTATTTAATCTAACCCTAAGTTTTTGAAACATATATAATCGCAAAATTCCACTGAGGAATACTGAAGGTTTTCATGTGAACTCCACTGGGCTGCTCAGCAGGTGCGGACACCCAACTTCCTTCTCTCTGGCAGGATCTGTATGGACAGATTTGGGGGCAGTTTAGTGATGACCAACTGGAGGTGCCAATACTGCACATTTACCCAACAGCTCATTCAGGAGTGCTACTGTCCTGGTTCACCAGGTCTGCTCTTCTTCCCTGTTCCCAGAGGGGAAACTGCTTGAAAGCCAGAGGATTTGTTTCAAGACCTCAGTCTTTCACTGTGATGGAATCCCAGGCAGCTCTTGAGTTCTTGAGCAACTTGACGAACACACACTATCAACAAGCCATGTCAGGCTCAATGAATATTTTTTTACCAATAAAACTTTTTGGCTTTAAACTGTGTAATGAACTGAGTATAAAGCAGTTTCACACCCAGCAATTTCAGGCTTTATAAAAACACAGCATACAAGATGCTGTCAACCCCGACATATTATTTTCATTCTACCTAATCCTAGGCAGATGCTTAGTCTAGTATTCATACTTAACTCTGCTGCAAGACTTTCATATAAAAGAAAATCTTCTGAGCTTTCTTCAAAGCCCAGTGAAATTTAATTGCAACTGTCTTAAAAATATATAGAGCAGTTTTGAAAATGGGCTTTTGCTGGGTAAGAATGACATACGAAAACCAAATTGTAAAAGTTCTTAGAGCAAAGATTTAATTGCAGCTATTTACTGTCCTGTATCAGACATCCAGAGATGGACATGGACATCAAGGCTACCTCTGGCTTTTAACTATTGCATTAGAGGTTTTTAAGCATTTTAACAGAGTACACAAAATAAATGTCAGTTACTATAATCAGCCATGTCTAATTTATTAAGTGATTTGGATGACTAGTAGCAATCATAATATCAAAGCAGTTGATGTTGAAGGCACTGTGTCTAACAATATTTTCATAAACTTCATATTTCTTCAGAAATCTTATTTCCAGGACCAATTATGCCTAAGTGGGAGAAGGGAGATTATTGTTAAAACTGTATGTTTTCCAATTAAAAGCTTTTTAAAAAGCCAAAAATGCAGTGTATTAGCCAATCTTTTACTGTAGTATGTTTGTTTGGTTTAATTTTGTCATGGTTTGACACTGGCGCAATGCCAGCACCCCCATGAAAATACACCTTCCCAAATAAATGCTGTGAGATGCGATCAGGAACAGAGCAGAGCAGGCCCAAGCTTAAAAACAAAGAGAAAAACCTTAGTAAGCTACTACTACTATAATAAAAGACACACAGAATTCAGGATGAAAACCCTCCAAAACATTCCTCCTTCCCCCACCCAATTTCCAACAAACCACAGTGAGACACAACCCTGGATTCCTGATCACGTTACCACCCTTCAGATTATCAATACTCAGTCCTTCAAGGGAGAGAGGAGTCTCTCATGTACCATAGATTTCCCCAGGAAACACAATTGCAATCCTTTGTGTTTCCATGTCACACATGGCAACCGTCCGGAGGAAATCTGCCAGTGTGACACTCTCCTTTCCATGTCACAGTGCTCTCACCACCGTGCATGGACAGACTGCTCATAGGGCTTCTTTAAGGATGCTTTGCCACGGACCAAAAGAACAACAGTTCAGTTTCTCATTTTCGGGACAACAGTCCTCCCCATTTTCTCCTCCCCTGGGGCTGAGGGTCTCAAGAACAGACACCATCTTCTTCTTGAAGACAGAGGGCATCACCACACCCTCCTAAACTTTTCTCTATTCACTGCACTCCTACACTTGCAGCTGCAGGTCACTTCCACTCCTGCACTCTCTTGGCTCAAGTCATTGCATCCCCCTAAAAGTGCACTCTCTGTGTTGCAGGAGAAATTGGTTCAGTCTATGGCTATACAAGAAAAGTCCAGCCAAAAGCCACTCCATCATCTCCTCCCACCTAGGATTCTTTTCTCTATCTTCTTCTGACATCTCAGGCCCCAGGCCATCTCTCTTCTCTTTCAGACTAAGGAGGATTAATATTTCACAGAGCTTTCATTATCCAAGAAGGGGTTAAAAGTCTCAGACTCCCAGGACAGCTGAAATATTGGCCCAGAACTCCAACTCCCACAGCTCAGCACCTTCCCCCGCTTCTCTTTTTCCTCTGCCGGCATACTGCTGGCACAGTCTCTGTCTCTTTCAATCTCTCTCCCTCTGGGAGGGGGAACAAAGACATCTCAGATTTTCTCCATCCTTCCATCTGCAGGGGCCAGCCCGGTTCCAGTCCCTTCACACCCTGGCCTACCTCTCCCAGGGCCGTATGGCTTCCCCTCCCCAACCCAGCCCATGGCTGGGCAGGGGAGAGTCTGCGCTGCACTCTGACCAGAACCAAAAGAGAGTTCTCCCGGGAGTTCTTGCTTTTAACCCCCTGTGTTCTCAGAGGCGTGTCCAATGCCTTCAGTGGTCACTCCAAGTGCCAATATCCAAACCTGACCACTGATTGGATTGACCCCAACTTCCTGAGAAAATTCACTTCCCTGTCAAACCATGACAAATTTCTAAAGATATTATGAGTGAGAGTAGTTTCAACAAACAAGCCACATTTTTGCAAGCAGATCCCCAACTCAGGAACATCTCAACAATTCACATTCATGTAGTCATGTACGTGCACTCTTCTGATACAGAACTTAGAGTTTCACTGCTTCACTGTGAGGATAAGCTTCATAAAGATATGCTTTCCTGAAGCTTTCTCTTTCCCATTACCTGTCAAACCACATGTAGTGCAGGTTGAAACACTCCACATAAACAAAAAACACCTAAACAAGTCTTTTTGATGACATAGAATTTTTTTCCTAAATTTTCTTTTAATCTTGTCCACTCTGTTTCCTAAACCCCAAATATTTAAAAAAAAATTGTTGGGAAAGTTTAAAGAAAACCTACAAGAAGTCAACCAAAATATATATAGCTTGCTTTGCTAACACAAACACTAGGGTATCCCACAGTGAAGAACTGTGAAAAACTGGTACTATCAGACATACAGGATGCACAAAGTCCTGTAGTAGATGTGAAAGAGAAGCCAGCCTGTGTTTTTATTTTGTTAGGTCTCCAAGGGAGCTTTACAGAATCAAGGAATTGTATAATATTAAGGGGCTGGAATAGACCTTAAAGATCATCTTGCCTCAGCTTCCCCTACTGTGGGTTGGGACACCTTCCACTAGACCAGGTTACTGAAAGCTTTATCCAGCCTGGCCTTGGACAAGGCCAGGGTTGGGACATCCACAACCTCCCTGGACACACTGTGTCTCATCTCCCTCACAGTAAAGAATTTTTTCCTAATATCTAACCTAAATTTCCCCTTTTAATTTGTACCCATTACTCCTTGTCCTGTCATTACAGCTCCTGATGAGAAGTCCCTCTCTGGCTTCCCTGTATGCCCCCTCCAGATAGTTGTGCAAAATATTACAGTGCAGTTAAATAAAAAGGGGTTTTTTTTCAGTCTTATACATTCAAAATTGAATTCCACTTTCAAGATATTTTTAAAGGAAATCCTTAAGGAAAAACAAAACACAACATCATCCAGGGATGTTTATCCTGAAGAGTTCCCTTCCAGATATCAGTTATGCAGGACATGACAGATAACTGCCAGTTTAAGAACCATCATGAAGCTTCCTATTAAAGATTTTGCATTTGAGAGTGAGAATGAAATCAGTAGGGGATGGTTCATATGACAGAACTCATGCATGTCTCCTTTTATCAACAAACAAATGAACTATGAAAGATTCACACAGCACAGCAAGGCCACATGAGTATTTGAGCAACTGAGTACAACAAACTAAAACTAACTACATATAAAATTGTCAGTTTGGGACTAACTTCTGAAAAAGAGAACAATGGGGACCAAAGCAAACCACCCAGGCTACTTAAGACTGATAATATTTGATTCCCAATTAGTAGTGGGTAAAGACACTGTATTCTTGCCCACAAAATCTTAAAAGAGCTAGAGACAAGGTAAAGGAGGAAATAAAATAAATATTTTCCTCTTTAAACAGATGGATAAAAGAAGAAAATGGTTCTGCAGCAAGAATACATACCTTTTATTCACAGTATATTACAATATAAGGCAACTTACTGCAGGATCTGAGAAGTGTTTTTCCTTTAGAATGTATCATAATGATTATTTTTCTCCATTTTTCTATGTTTGTGTGATGATTTCCTTACAGCTGCTAGACAAAAATGCATTTCTATCTGAAGTAGCAAAATAAGGTGGGAAATAATTTCCTCATGCTATTTCTGTGTTGCTTGTAAATCTAAGCCTTCCTGGATACAAACTCCACTGCACAGGCTGGGAAGTGAATACAACCTCATATGCAATCATTTCATGCTTCAGTTATGCTTGATTTTTCATGCTCTTTGAACCTTAATTTAACTGTGAAGTTCACTTAATTAGAATTTGGGCTTTGAGAGTGCTTTTAAAGAATGTGTTTGTGTTTTGATTTGTTATTTAATCTTGTTTTCCAAGGGTAATGAAGAAAATCAGGATTGAACTGAGTGGCCAAGTATAGCAAAAGGAATTTCTTTCACATTTCCTTCATCCTTACTTCATTAAACTGTAATATTTCCTTGTTTGAGGCATTACCACTTTTATTCCTTGTAGAGTACTTGTGGCTGATATGCCTCATCCCAAGAAATTATTTCAATAAAATGCAGACTTCAAGTTACCTCTAAATTTAACTGCAGTGCTCTATCAAATTGAACTTAATATTATAATGAATTCCTGAAATCTGCAACTTGTCAATCAAATAATAATAACTTATATTTCTGAGCAAAGGTAAATAAAAGTTACATGCCCATCAGAAGAAAAATAAATAAATCAAGAGTTTTGAAATAAATATAAGTTCTCTCATCATCTCTAATTGTCGCTTGCCATAGATGTCAAACTAGTAGAGTAGCAGAATCTAATTTCCTTGTTTGATTCACCATGAAATTAAACTGAACTGACAATTTTTATTTTCACCTGGCAAATTCTTCCAACACTATTTAAATCTAGCTAATCAAGTACAGTTATCTGCTGCACACACTTGTCTCTCTTACCACACCTCTGATTTGCAGTATCCCACATCCACAGCTTCCTCTGACAGCCTGGCATTGGAATACATTTACAGTCTTGCAAGGTGTAAAGGAATGCATGGGCATAGTTAACAAAGCTGCTAGTGAATGTATAAAGTCATAAATCTACCTCTGAAAGATGGTGGGCAGGAAGGAAAAATAAAGGTTTTAGAACTATGGGAAGCAAAACAAACATTCAGAAAAATATCTCTATTACTATATTTAAATGCATTACAAACATTTCTAAAGTTTTTTCTTCATAAATAGGTAGTTTATTTTTGTTAATACTTTCCTCATCAAAAATATGGGAAGCAATAATTGATATCTAAACTGTTTCATATTCCTTATGTGTTAAACATAGCAGGTGCAGTACCTCCATTACACAATGAATTTGGGGTCAGACTATATACAAGGATATCTCTTAATTGGGAGAGCTCTAAACCCAACTTTGATATCTCTGACTGTAACAACTCAAGTTGTCTGTAAAGAAATGGGTCAAGGTATCCATAAATTATATTTTTCCTCAATAAATAATTCAGAATTCGAAGTCCAGTGGTCACATCCCCCTCTGAAACAGAGGAGAACTAAGACTACGTATATAAGATATTTGACCTCTTGTACTCCCCCGTAAATTATAGCTTCTCTCCTTTTGACATTGACAGCAGAGGCTGTGATGCGTGCTGTAAATAGTGAGAAGGAGTCTGTGTGTACATGTCTGTAAACTCATAAAATGTGATTATGCTGGGGAACAACCTGCTGGAGAGATATCTGAAGCCTCTGTTTCCTCCTTCCTAGGACAAAAGGCACACAGAGCATCAGAGAGCAAAGTATTGCTTCCTTGGCTCCCCATTACACACCCCTATTACCAGTGAGAGGAGGGAAAGACGGATCACTGGGCTGCAATTTCTTCTTTGCAGTTCCCCCATAGTGGGACAACTCATTGCAGGCTGTATTCCTAGGGCAAGACCTAACGTAGCCACTTTAGCAACTGCTTTCTTGGCAAATTTTATCCAAGGACGAGCTGTTCTTTTGTGAAAAAAATTTTCAAATATGTTAAAGGGAGTGAAAGGCATCAAAGGGATTAACTATCCTCTTCATCATTAAAGAAACACAGATATACTTATTTTTGCCTCACTTAAATTGCACTTTTGCTTCACACTATTCGTTCCTACCCACAGGAAGAGGTTTCTGCAGAGGTTTCTTCTGTTAGAAGCTGCATGACACCCTTACATTTCCCTTCTAATGAGGTAAATCTGCTAAATGTTAGTGAGTAATGGTGGAATAATGATATTTGACAGACAATTTACATTTAGACCAAGGAGAAAAGTATCATCTGTCCTTGGACAGGATGAAGAATTCATTGCCTTGAATCAATCGAGAAATTACAAATACAATTTCATAATTACCCTGTGTCTAATCACAGTGCCATTCCAGATAGATAACTAGGCCCAAAACATATTCTGGAGATATTTGATATTGTGGAGATACTTGGATATTGTGGAGATAGCTTCACTATTTTGAAGGGACAACTTTTAAGATTTTTAAGATGTGCATATTCTGCCTCCCAGACCGCATGCAAGCTCTTAATAGCATCACACACCTTCTATTCATTCTTACCTGTCTGCTTTACAACTTCTTTTTCCTCTAGCAAAGAAAACAATTCACCTCAGCTCAATAAGCTGTGAACAATTTTTCCCACAAGGCTGCCAGATTGTTTCAGCTAAGACCACAAGAGTCTGTTGTTTCCAACAATTCCTAACTGCAGTAATTTTCTTTCCAGGAACATTTCCATTGCCTTCTGTCTTTCTCCATCAACTTTCTGTGAATTTATTCCCTACTTTTGGGAAATTCAAATCCTTACATGGCAACGCAACAGAAGGGGCCTCCAGCAGATTATTTTATTTTAAGAAACTTTAGTGTATTTAACCAATCTTGCCAGAATTTCAACTTTGTATTGCAGATATTAAAGGAAGTTTAACTACTGCAAGTACTGAAGTTAGTACAACATGCTAAATAATTTCCATAGTTTTACAATAATACAATATTTCAATCACCTTATCCCGTACAAATAACGCAACTTAATTCATCCTAACTGGACCTTTTGCTGTAAAAACACTGTATAAATGTTAAGTTGATATAGAATGAAAAGTGCACTTTTATAGTCCACTTGGAAATCAGTATCTACTCTTCTGTTGGAAATGACATAATAAGTCTATATTCCTTTATGAATGCTTTTCCTATTGAGTAAATGAATTCAGTGCCTTGGAAAAAGAAGACATGCATCTGATTCATGCTTGGTGGGACTCCTTTGAAGTTTATGGAGTAAAAGCATAGATTAACTTGGCTCCACACACACAAACAAGTCAGATTGCCAGGGTGTTAGACCAACAACACTATTTCATGGTGTAAGACAAGAGCAAGTAATGAGAAAAAGACAATGGTTTATTTTGGAAAAAAAAAAATGTCTTATGCTTATAGTCTCCTGAGAGTTAACAACATTATTTGTCTTTTAAAAAGTAGATTTTGGAAGCGATTAAGAATAGGAAAAGTTTTAAACAGAGTTCTCCTCTGTGTTTGGAAAAAGAAAAAAGGAAAACCAACCAAATATAACATGGAAAGTTTATTCCCTGTACTACCACAATTAGTGTACTACCAGAATTAGTGAAGGAGTCTTCTTTTAAGACATGAACACTGCAGTAAGATAGATTCATCTAGTACTAGCCAATGAAATGTAGCTGAAAAAGTAAAAAGTTGCATGTAGTTACAAAGCACACTATTTCCTGAAACACCACATGGTTCAAGAAGCAAAAGAAACCCAAGACACTACAAAAGACTAAAATTCAAATATTGAAAGCCAAAACACACTGTCCTTGCTTACCCAAATACTTCCAACTAATTCCGTATGATAGCTTTCCAAGTGTGGTTGGCAGACTTGAGTGTATGCATTTCCTTTTTCAGAATCTGAATAATCAACAACACACAATCACACTTTCACAATAAAAAAACACAATAAAAATAGTTTAGAATTTAACCCTGAGTGGATATCATACTTAAGATTGTATATTTGGGTCCTAGAGAAGAAAGAGATGAATTTACCTTCATTTATTTTACCCGATTTCATGTTAATGATGTTAATGTTATTGTTAAAAATGTTAACCTTCCACCATTACAGGAAGTTTTAATGTCACTGTAACTGACTCTCCATACTGCAAAATCACTCAAGCAAAAAGATGACCCGAAGCTCTTAATGGGGATGCTCTAATAAATCCTCCTTCTACTAAAATGTAGAATGCCAACTTTATTCATGTTCTAAATTCATTCATTTTCAAAACATTTTTACCTCTAAACTGCAGACATGTCTAACAGATGACTGTTAGATGGATAAAAAACTGTCTCTGGATGGCCATGTCCAAAGAGTTCCTCAAAACCCAAGTGGCAATCAAAAAGGAGTAGTGTTCCTCAAGGATCCAGTACTATTTCAGATCTTCATGAATGATGTAGTGGGTGGGATTGACTGTACCCTCAACAAGTTTGCAGAAGACACTGAGCTGAGTGGTGCAATGGATTCACCTGAGGGAAGGGACACTGTCCAGAGGGACTTTGACAGACTTGAGGAGTGGAAGTGCTCTGTGGTCTCTGTGGAGACCACGTTGCACCTTTTCAATATATAAAGTCGGCCTACGGGAAAGATAAAGCCAGACTTTTACCAGGACCTATAGTGGTAGGAGAAAGAGTAACAGTAGATTTAGACAGGATACCAGGAAGAGGTTAGACTGAAAAAACTTGCTGAGAGAAGTTGTGGAAACCTTGTCATTCAAAGTGTTCACAGTCAGGTTGGATAGGGTCTTGAGCACTCTGACCTTGTGGAAGATGTCCCTGGTCACAGCAGTAGGGTTAGACTAAGGCCCCTACTAACCCAAATAATTTTGTGATTCTATGGTTAATGTAATTCTGCACTTTTACATTGCTGATGGCCTATACGGTCTATAGTGTTTAAATTTCTTAAGAAGAAATAAGCAAATTAAATCCTCTCTTCCACTTAATGGGAAATAGGTCTGAGAAGAGGAGAAAAGTTCCTGAAACCAGTTCTAGTCCCTAATGTCATTGAGAATGTTAGCAATTAATTTTACACAGTGTTTTTTCATTAAAAAAAAAAAAAAAGTCTTTCAAGCACCTTCTTTTTCCTACTTACAGTATATATTCTTTTGGGTAAATTAGGGCAGTGGGGCTAATTGACAGGCTTTATATTGTTTTAGTACATAATAGGCTTTAAAAGAAATTAAAAGAAAAAAATACTAATGAAAGGGGATATACTCTTTAAACTTCCTATTGATGGCTGTTATTGAAATAAAAAAAATATGTATTTGGTACTTCAGGGAAAAAATCAAAACATGGTTTATGTAATTCTTCCTTAGCCATTCAATAAGGTTATGTTGATTCAAAGTTATTCTTAATGATAAAGATCCTCAATAAGCTTTGCATTATGAATCCTGTGATTAAAAGCAAAACAACAAGAAGTTGATTGCATTTTTTTCTGTCAGGAGCATCATGACAAACATGTATTTTAAATTCAAATTGCAGCTGCATCAAACACAACATACAGACTTCCTGCAATTAACTCAATAAATTCATCACTCTGCCTTAATTACAATGCCACTAGCTAGCATTAACTTGAGCTGTAGTTCCAAGATGCAGAAAAGATGTTCCTGTCCTCCCACAGGCTAATCCAGTTTCTTCTCATTTGTTAAGTTGGTTTGTTTTTCTGGTTGGGGATTTTTTGTCCTTCATTTTGGGGTTTGGATTTTTCTTGGGGGGGCAGTTAAGAGGTTACTTTATCATTTTGTGGGGGGTTGTTGTTTTTTTTTTAATGTGGATCTATTTTGTTAACGACCGTACAACATGATTCTAATGACTCTTAGCTCTCATACAGGAAAATATAGTTGGAGGGGAACTATTTAAATTGTCTTCACCTCTCAAGGCCATTTTAAATTTACATTCAAATGCAGCTTTTTTTAATTGCAGAAACACATTTAGAGAACATGGAATGAATGATTTTAAAACATTATTTCAAAGGGAAAGCCTTCTTAGACTCAGAATCACATATAACTGTTTAAACTTTTGATAAAGATTATGTTTTCAACATGCAAAATGATACATGTGAACAAGACAAAAAGGTTATTTGAGTTATCATTCACTGCAACACTGGAAAGATAGGTATGTATATATTGATATAATGCTTTGCCCCAAATTTGCTTTGTCATTTTTGCACATTTAAAATGTATGATGCATGGTTCAGGTTTTGAACTCCTTTTCAGAGAGTAAAAGGATAGTCTAAAGGATATTCAATAGACAATACTTTTTTAATCATCAAAAATTAACAAGCTGGCTGTGCTGATAAAATTCAGTGTTTGGCATGTAGCAGAATATGAAGGAACATGTCTTTAAAGAATTGTACAGCGAATTTCTCAGTGTTTCTGTACAATATAATAGCTGAAAATATCCCTCCCCCCAAAAAAACCCCAACCAAACAAAAAAAAAAAATGCCCACAAAACCAGGAAAAATATTTAAACAAGAAGATTATTGAAACTTAGAGGTGAATTACGAAAAACAGATTCAAAATTAAACCCAAAATTTCATAAGTAGGTATTAAAGAGTACACAATGGTTTTTGAAATGTCTGTTCCTATTTATATGTTCAAATCTCTCAAGTATTTTAAATTACCTTTTCCCTCTTTTTGTACGTTCTTATTTTCAGCAAACAGCATAAGAAAGTGAAGGAGCTTGTACACTTTGTACTTATATGGGAGAGTGAAATGTAGGAGTAATTGTTCAGTCATCCATCACATTCATAAGAGGCTGACATTTCTTTTTAATGGGAAGGATAACTGTCACACAATATGATGGGAACTGAAATCAAGTTTACTATCCTAAAACAGATGGATGTATCATACAGTCTTCTACTTAATGACTGCTGTAGCAAATAAAGCCATTATAGCAGTCTTTGTGAAAATGAGCTCAAGAATACATGCACATTTCAAACAACAATTGAAATTTGTTGTTGTATGGTTGGAAAAAAATTATTTCACTAAATAAAATTTTCCTAACTGTTTATCTAAGAGCTTAAAAACCACCTACTCAAAACCTTGAAGAGTACATCCAGAGTTATTCTGGTGCTGTCCCCAAAACCCATTGCATCTTTGCAATATCAGCCTTTTAAAAAATGTAGTGCTATGTGATTTAATTTTGCTAGCAGAGTGCCCAAAATTAACTGATGAGTTAACAATCCTCTAATTTGATTTCTGACTCTTTTCTCAGCTTTTAAGCAAAACTGAGAGTAAAACTTTGACTGAAAGCTAGTGGCATAGTATGTCTGTTTTCAGTTATTCTTCAGCAAGGAACACTATAGAGATATTCAAAAGCTGTCTGGACATGTCACAGCCTTGAGTGACATGCCCTGGAGACATGGAGTGGAGACACTGTTTGATGGACTAGATGACCTCCAGTGGTCCCTCCAACCTTACCCTTTGTGGGATTCCGTGAAAATTGTTTCAGTGTTCATAGCAGGGACAGTCACCTCTCCTTGGGGTCTGCTCATGTTTCCTGAATGTACTCAATATCTATAAGCTAATAATTGTGTGACAGTAAGAAGAGTTCTGGGAATATTAATTCTCTGTGTCTAGCATAGTCTTGTTACCTTAGTGTCATAAAAACTCTGACCTGTTGGTGTCAGTCCCTCATTTACAGTTCTAACATTGCTTAAGGATAGTGAAAGCCTTACACAAACTTGTAAAGCTTAACAAGACAAAGGCTTTTTAAATGGGCATTTTATGTGAACTAAGTGAGGGGTGAAGCCTCTAGTAGCAGTTCATATTTCATGGGGACTTGGTTTTCATTAAATCATCTTGGTGTCATCTTTCATACATAATACAATATCAGTTCATTAAAATTCAATGCAGCACTGAACTTGGTCAGACTGAAATGGGGCTGACAAACCCCATGTCTCATGCAGATAACCAGATCTTATGAAGGTGAAACTAGTTTTCAGTATCTGTACTGTTCACCTGATTGATTCCATCTTAGAAGTCACGTGGCTTAATGTTTCCTGCATGGCCTGCCACTGTCATGCAAACATGACCTGATAACACATTGTCAGGAGTACTCCAGAGAGCTTACAGCAATCTAAAATCTTTTCACAGAGTGTGAAGTTCCATCTGAAATGTGCATATTTGATAAGCAGTTCCTCTTCTTCTGTCTTTCATTTTCAGAAAGTTAATCTTCTGTGCTCCACTGAATGCTGTGTCAAAACAATCTGGCTCAAAAATGCATCAGGTGGCCCAATATCACTGAGCCCCTGGGAACAGACAGGTTTCCTTTCCCATCCCCAGACAGCAGCACGAATGGGAGCAGCATATGTTGTGCTGCTCAGCCCCTTTCAAGGAGATGCACTTTCAGGTATCAGGATAAAAATCCTTTTGAATTCAACTCTATTACTGTCTGGTCCTTAGGGTTAGGCTCAGGTACAGAATACAAACCATTTTTCCTCTCGAAGAGGTATTCTTAGCAAGTGGGCTGTGCTGTGTATGAAATCTATTTTGCCCAAGTAACCTCCGTACATAATCTCAGTATTTCCCAGAACAATTTCAGGCAATGACAAGTTCCATGGATTATCACAGCAGTGCTTTGCTACACCTCTAGCACTCAGGATTTTGCTGTCTGAGTGTCTGTCCCCGCACTGTCAGGGATGACCTTATCTTTCACACCACACCAATCAAAACTGTGTGATAATGCTGGCTGCCTCTGCTATTTATATTGAAATAAAACAATCTGTTTCTACATTCACATACCCAGATGTCAAGCCACAGGACTTTATGTGGCCTACAATTTGCTAGTCATTCACTAACATCTGCACAAATCATTCCTGAATTTAAAGCAATAATAGTTTAGCTTTTATGTGAGAAAGAACAGTTTGCCTGCAACATCTCGGAATTGCCCTAGTATCTCACAATCCCCCATGCAGCAGATGTTTACCCTTGCTCCTGGAAATAGTCTGGGAGAGGAAACTCCAGAAAGACACCATGAGTTACAGAAATTCATTCCTAGGTCAGCTTTAGCGCAACTCGGTATCTCTTGCCCCATAAACCACCCTAAAGGAAACTTCCCTTGGTTGCTGCAGCTATTTGACAGCAGATCTATGTTGGTTTTCTGGATTTGCAGCTATTAAAAATATTTTTTCTGTGTCTTCTAATATTTGATAAATTAAAAAAAAAGAAAAAAAGTGGAAAAAAAGGAAAGATAAAATATCAATATTTTATTTCCAGGTAAAAGGGCTGACATTGCAGTTTAAGCAAAATTGTTGACCTTGGTGCAAACACTAGATAATGATGCATAATATAACACACCAAGGGAAATATTTCAATTGTACTGTTTAAAAAGCATGAATGATGTTTGAAAAACTGGTCCTGAGCACTATTAATTTTCTTTAGTCTTTTTTTAGTCTTCCCTTTTAGTCAAAGGAAAGTTCTCTCAAACATATTTCAGTAGACAGTAACACACAGGAATAATCAAAGTTTCTTTGCTTCAGACGTTCTCACATCTGTATTCTAATGACAATGTAATTTTGCTCGAGTGATGATGAGGGATTTTGCCTTTTGAGATGTGTACTTCCAGATAAGATTGCCCAGCATTCACTCCCATTGGAAGTGAAATGCCCAGCATTTTCACTCCCAAACATATGATGTCAGTGTTTTGTGTCTTTCAAGGGCTGGATGCAAACCATGGAATTAAAAGAGTGGAACCCTTCTCCACCTTGACTCTCAAAGACAGCAACCTGCACAGAGGCTTAAAGACATAACTGTATGCGTATTCACTGTACAGTATCCTCTCTTACACATTCACACATCTGCTAAATATTATTAAACAAGAACTAGTTGCACAATGCTGTGATGAGTCAAGTTTTAACAGGAAGTAAGAGCAAGCTTTTGAAAGGGGGTAAAATGGAAGAACAAAACAATGATATTTTATTTCCAGTCTGGCCTACAGCAGTCACTTAACAGTGAGACCAGTGAACTCTCTTTAAAATTATTTTTGAGCTACCCTGAAGCATTAAAATCATCAAGATGGAAGAGCAGAGCTAAAACATAAAAACAAGCTTTTCAGCAGCAGAGTCATCCTTCCCATTAATCACACGACCTGAAAGACATGCTTCTGTCCCCCTAACTCCCTTTAAAATTACTATTTATAGTACGTGTAGTACAGTCATCTAGATCTACTAGGCCTTTTTTCAGTATTTAATCATACAGATTATTTTCAACACACTACTGGATTTTGTTGCAGAAATATCACACTGCACTTGACCACAGCTTGCCTGAAAGTCCCTTGTAAGAGAACAACATACAACAGTAACTGAAAGTCAGCTCTTCTAAATTAAAAACAAAGAAACAAACAAAACCACCAAAAAAACTGAACACAAAGCTATTCTAGAAGATGGTAAATACTTCCCAGATTTCTAGTCATATTTCAAAGCATTAACACCCAGATTGTCACATTACATACTGACAGGTAATTGACAGGTAAAAATTGGGGTAGACAATTGAAATACCCAGTCCAGTGAACCTGATGATTGCAGATGTTCGAATTTCTCTGAATTAGGTACTCAAGACTAAATAGAACTTGGAATAGAAATACAATGCTCAGGACAAGAAGGAATTGAAGCACTGCTTGATTGAGCCATTTTGTCTGATTGACTGACCTGCTAGATCCTGATGGTTCTGGCAACACTAATTGTCAACATTGAAGATTATTTCTCTTGTGATGCAATTTCAAATCCTCAATTATTTTTTAGAAATCTCTAACACATATTCATTGTTTTTTGGCCCATATGAGAAACGTGGAGATCTTTTTACCCAGATGTACACCATTAAAGTCATACCTGTGCAGTACAGGACCTAAGAAGGTCCCATAGTAAGTTAAGCATGAAGAAGCAAAGTCTCTTTTATCTCTAAATGTACTTCAACTTGCCTTAAATCCACTCTGTATTGGATTGTAAGAGGCTATTTCTGCTTGGGATTTTGAAAATTTCCCAACAAAGGCATTTATAAGACAGTGCTACTTTTCAGTCTCAGCAACACTCACCTGCTGTTTTACAACTTTTCAATAGCTACAAAAGTTCTTTATAATTTCTCTACAAAATCATAATTGGTTAATGAATAACTGTAAATCAGAAATTAATATCACTAATACAACTTCTTATGGATAAGACCTATTTCGTCTTCAGTTATATTTACATAATTGATAGATCTTGGCCTTACTTAAATAAGCTTTATTAGGCCTTTGGAAAAAAAAAGATTGAAGTAACGCTAACTATAGTTATCATAGTCTCATGAATATGTAGAGAGGTTTTATTTTTTTACTTTGCATTTGCACTTTTCTTTTTGTTTGAATACCTGGATTTTACTCTTACAGGAGAAACAAATGTTGCTTTAATTGCGTAAGTGTCATCTAATCACAAGTACCCAGGGGGACTATCCTACATCTTGATTCTTCAGTCAACATTTTGGCTCTGCTCAGACAAGGCAGTTAGACACAGACATAACGTTAAGCACCTAAATAGGTTCACTGGACATCAGCAACTGGATAAATAAGAATGGAGTTCTTAGTAAACAAGATTTCAACCCCAACTGCAAAGATATGCTTAATTTGTTTTGTTGGTGTTTTTTTTCCTGCCTTATAGTGTTTAAGAATTTTTAAGGTTGTTTGTAAGGCATTTTCCAAAAACCCAAGTACTCATAAGAAGAACACAGCTGATCTTGAAATGAACCTTTGCAGCCTGACCAGAAATGTAATGTCCTTAGTATTTTCTGCACCTAATACAGATCTCTAGTCCTACCTATGCCTTTCTTAATCTTGAAATATACATCATTTCCTCTCCATGTGTTATATAGGTTGCATTTTTCTGACCAGCCACTCAATGACTTGATGTCAAAATGCTATTGCCCCTTTCTGAAAGCAACAGGTCAATCTTCCCAGTTCAGGAATTACTTTTTCCAAGTCTCAGGGGAATCTCTTTAAGAAAAACCAAGCAAGAAAGAAAGAGGTTTGTTCTTTTGAGTTGTCTTTCTCTCAGTGTTTACAATTACTTTGTTTCTGCTTTCAACTTTACCAGAAAAGGTTCTCAAGATCTTTTGACAATGTGTACAACAAGGACTATATGAAGTAGGGAGAAATTGTCACATATTTCATTTAAGACACAAAGTCATTAAAAAAAAAGTTTCCTATCATATGATCTACATATAGATCTCAAAGAGATTGACTAACAGCTTCAATTCATAACTGGATGCAACACTGGTACCATGAGAGCAATATATTAAGCATATTTTAGTCTCAGTTTTAGCATCTGTCCTGGTTTTGACTGGGATTATTATTTCTCTTCAATCACTGTTACAATGCTGTGTTTTGGGTTCAGAATGAGAATAATGTCCATAGCATACCAGTGTTTTGGTTTTTGCTAAGTCATGTTTATCCTGAGTCAAAGAATTTTTTTCTTGTCTCATGCTCTGCCAGTGAAGATGCAAAAGATGCAAAAGAAACTGCAAGGGAGCACAGCCAGGATAGGTGACCTGAAATGACTGAAGGCATATTCCTAACTACAGAATGTCAATGTTTGTAAACTGGGGGTAGTTACCCAGAAAGGTGGCCTGATCTGAGTTTGTGAAGTAGGCTCTGAGATCACTTAGTGGGTGCTGATCAACTGTATTGTGCATCACTTATGTGGGGCTCTTTTCCTTTCCCTTTTTATTATCATTAGTATTATTTTTACTGTTATTATTGTATTTTACTTTGTTTTTAATTATTCAGTAGTTTGTATCTCAACCTACAAGTGTTATTTTTATTCTCCTCTCCATTCCACTGGGATTTAGGGGAGAAAGGGAGGGTTGAGAAAGCAGTTTCATGGTGTTTCAATCTCCAGCTGGGCTTAAACCACGACGACATCCCACCTAGAGAAAGATACAAGTATTGACATATGACAATAAGGTATTGATTAGAAAAGTTCTGTAATGCCACAACTTCATATCTTTCTCCCTTTTTTTCCTCTCTTTTTCTCCCCGCTATATATTTAGGTATATAACATGAAAATACACAGATATATGTAGATGGACACAAATATATGTGTGCACACAAAAACATACCTGCTAAAAGATAGGCCTGGTGAAAAATCCAGAGTCCATCACTAGTTTTTCTGTTTCGTTTTCATGTCTGCCTTACTTGGGAAAGAGATTCAAGTAAATGCAACCACTCAGAAGGAATGCACAGAAAGCATTGCCTTGAGTCAAACATCATAAAATTAGAGTTGTGCAAGCTTCTCTAGACATTTCTACCAACCTAATTCAGTACTGGTGTACTGACCTACTGGTATGTCTTCATTTTTCTGTAGAAAACTAGACTATATGGACTGCACAGCTTGGACTGCACTGGTCTGCAAGGGCTTTGTCATTTACTTAAAAAATAACGGAAAAGCTTAGCTTCGCACACAGGTAAATGTGTGTAGAAGTATTTAAAGCATTTTGAAGCCATAAAAGAAGCCATCTTCTGTTGGATGCACATCTGATGAAACAGAACCAGGAGACAAGAGCAAGGAACAGAGATTTTTATTTTCATGTTAACCAACTGCAGTGTGATTGTATTTGGAAGCAGTGCAGACTTTTCACTGACTGTTGTGGTTAATCTGATTTGGACATGAATTCACTGCAATCACAGATTTTGTACAGGTCTAACATATGTAAATTTAGGCAACATAAGAGTAATTTAAATAGGAACTACCTTCAAAATGCTGAATAAACTTGATAACCCCTCAAAACCAGCAACAAGCATAGTTAATTTTGTCAATAAAATGTGTGAAGTTAACATGTGTGAACTATGAATATGTGCAGCGGCTACCTGCCACGACCTCAAGTGCCGGCTAGCACTGCCTGTGAGAGGCCGGGTGGCCGCCACGTGTGAGCGGGCGCTCCAGGAGTACGGCGTCTGCCTCCCTGGTAATGCTGAGCGCTGCGGCGTGGGTAATGCAGCTTTGGTAGCTTCACAGCCTGAGAGGAGATGAAGGGACGAGAGAAGGACACTTTGCTTGAGAGCCCTAAGAACTTTTATTCCCCCATGTGTGGTCGGAACAAAATGCTCCCAGAGCAATGCAATGCAAAATGCCAGCAAACAAAGAACAACAACAGATTAAGCAGGAGGTGGGCGGACAGGGGTGGAAACCTGGCTCGCCCAATGGGGCCAAATGAGATAGGTATGACATAGATTATAACAACCAATGGTAACATAACAGAGGCGGGTACAGTGTCCTGGGATGAATAGAAGGGCTAAGGTGGGGTGATTGATATAGAACTTCCATGAAGAAGCTGGGGGTGGTTACAAGATTGAAACCCCAAAAGGGAGTGACAACCCCTGACTGATGGAACCAAATAAGGAGAAAACAGGGAGAGGTGAGAAGATTGACAGGTAACTGTGGATCTGAGTGGCAGGAACTTTCCTGGTAAAAAACTTGGAGCAAACCACTGCCAGGGAAAAATAGGGGAGAACAAGGAACCAACCTAACTAACATTAATAAAACCCCTGACTAAATCAACCCAAACTACAACAAATATGGAGATTATGGATTTTGTCAGAGTAGGTACTTCAGGGTCACAAGAAAATCATGCTTTATCCTCACTGTTACTCAATGACTCCAAAAAATGAACCTAAGGCTCTAACTAGTAAGAAACAGTATGTACTGCTCTTCAGGCACTGTCTTGGTACTTCCAAACATTTAATGGACCACCTGCAAAGGAAACAGGCATTATTGATCTCCAAGAAGGCTGAATGAGTATAAGCACCTCAAGTGCTCAAATCCTGTCAATGTGGCAAACTGGCAGCTCTTCTCTTACAGATGTAAGTTTGATTGAACAAACAACTTCTTCAGTGCAGCAAATGCAAACCATAAGACAGAGGAATTATTTTCCTCCATTTCCTTAATAAGTCACACAGAATTTTGTGTGCTGAGCCACCTGGTTTTGGCTAATATAGCATTCAGGTCCTTTATTTTCAGAAGGCCCACAGCTACATGGTTTTGAGCAGCATTGTTATGCTGGAGAGTACCAGCCATTGGTGTCTGTGACCTGGCTAGAGCCCTGCCCTCACTCCAACCATTTCACTGTCCAAAGCCTGTTATATTCTGCAGCTGTGGCAGATTTGCTATGCTAGATGCATACTGACTGCCCAGGGGCACTCAAGGGATTAATGAGTAGTTTTTTAGCCAGCCCAACCCAAGAATCCCATGAATAATCAATGGTACTTGAGGCTCTTCGGGTAATTGAATTGCAAACCCAGTAATAACTAGAGATGTATCAGCAGCAGAATTATGCTTATGCCTGCTTCTAAATGTACAGACTAATGAAAAAAACTACTGCTTGTGAGGATTATTAATCTACTTCTATACCTATATTTAAAAAGGAATCTCTATAAATTTATGAATCTGATTGATGTTCTTCCTCTCTGAGTCACCCTCTAATTTTGCCTAAACCATGTGATTCTAGTACACACGGTGGCAAGATTAAGAAAGAGTGGAACACAGTCAGATTATACATATATTTTGAAGGTGTAGGGAAAATTTAACACTAGAAAACTGATTTTAATGAGTTAGTCATGGGTAAACAGGTTAACAACACCACATGACTAAATGTTTATCTGTAAAATGATTTCTAATTACAATAAATTCTCC